>NC_141070.1:53932916-54140416 GCF_041138505.1 Cibotium barometz
AGGAGTTGAGCTCTCCATATTCTCTCTTTACTCCTCACTTGTTGGAAAGCTCCACTTGAGTGACACAATTGGTAGTGGAGTGAACCCATAGCAACCTCACATCAAGGAGTTAACTCTCATTAGGGTTGACTAATTGCTAGTCCCCAAACCAACCCTCGCATTGTCTCCTTTCTCTTATCTTCTCTCACTTGTGCAAGGAATCATGCTCATTTTGGTGAACAATTTGTACATTAAAGAGCTCGGTATTGTGTGGCATTGCAAGTTTTATTGGACTGGTTGCACGAACAATGGATGTATGTGAACAAATGGATGTAAAGCATCATTGAGCTCATGTGAACAATGGATGTATGTGAACAAATGGATGTAAAGCATCATTGAGCTCATGTGATTACATTGGAGTGTTCGAGAAAGTGGAGGACTGTTTTTGGATGTGTTTCTCATAATTTGTGAGCAGTGCCAAGTGATTTTCAACTTGTACAAATAATGGTTTTGAGTCCCAGATTCAACTGCCACATAAAATTATGGAATGTGTGGACCTCATTGGTGATCAAGCACATGTTTGTATGAGTGTTTGAGTTGATTGGTTACTATACTCAATGCATTGTGTTAAGAGATATAATCACGGTGTTGTGTGTGTGTGTAAAAGCACCCTAGAGGTGCAAGATATTGTGGTAAGATAAGAATGCCACATGTAATATTGTATTGTGTGTGAGTGTTGACCAAAAGAGTGAAAAAGGGAGTGCCACATGGATGATGATGTGTAAAGTGGAATAAGGCTGGAAGGCCTATACCATTGTATGGTTCATTGTTGTGAATGCAATAGAAAAGAGATCAAGTGTTGAGAGTGCAATCTCTCTCTCTCTCTCTCTCTCTCTCTCTCTCTAGTCATCATGGAGTTTTTAGTGTGGTATAACCCACCTTAATCTTATGCTTAAGCTTGTGTCTATCACCATGATCAATCCCGTTTTAGGATGGTTAACATGGTGTTAGAGCTTGGGTGGTCTCTTGGTCATGTGGTGAATATCTATGTATAGTTTTTCTTGGTGATGTGTTCATTGATTAAGCATTATTTTTAGTTTATTATGGAAAAAAATTTAGTACACTCATTGTCATTAGCATTTCATTTGGAGAGAGATTATGCTCATGGAGATTTGGACATTATGATGCTACCATGGAAGCTGAAAATGGAGATTTCAGCAAGTATGAAGGCTATGGAGTCTTCGGTGTCAACAAGAAAGCTACCAAGAAGTTTGTGGAGGTAATTTGTGAAGTTTTGCCTAAATGTTTTTTGGTTATTGAGAATGGGATAATGCTCTTGTGGAGGTGCATGCTTGTCAAGATGATGGCAAGTGAGATGGTGGACTCAATGGAGTTCACATGTGTGTGCATCAAGAAGAGGATGCACTTGTGGATGTTGCTCAAGGAGATGAGCAAAGTTGTGAAAGCTATGGGAACTTTCACAATGGTTTATGCACCTTGGTTTCTTGAGAGAAACTTTTAAAGAAGCTTAAAGTTTTGGCATGCAAGAGGAGAGCATGAAAATTGTGAGCCACTTGGGATCTCAATAAGGTCATACTGATGGCTATAGAGATCTCAATATGGAGGTTTGGAGAGGCAAATATTTGTGCATCAAGAAGTGTAAGATTCCTCCCCAGCCCTCATGATGTCCAGTATCTTCCCTTGTAAATCAATCCCCTCTTCAAAATAATAAAAGAACTTGTTTCTACCTATTTGGCTTAGAGAGAGAAAATATTCTAGAGAGAGATTATTCAATTTTTAGATATTTTTGGATTGAAAAATATCTCTTCCTATTAAAATAAATTCCCCCGAAACAGAAGTTCAAAAAGAATTTCAGAAGGTACATTAGAAATAAATTATAATCTGTTCAAAAGGTCTTATCCTAAGGATCCATATTTTTTAAAAAATTTAGATTAAGGTTCTGAGGGGCCAATCAGATTAATTCAAATGTAGGGAGGAGATAAATTGAAGAAATAAAGAACAACCCCCAAAAAATGAGTAAATACTGACATAAGATGAAGAGTGGACTAAGGACCAAAGGAAATACTAAAAAAATACATTTTTGACACCTCAGAGTGGAGATTCCCCCTCATGAAGGAGGCACCTATTTCACATGTTGGAGTTTTAAACTCTCAAATAATGAGATATTTCATCTCTCCTCTCTCTCCTAATTCAAGTCTAGTTCCAAAAAGTAAGCTAAACTGACCCAAAAATGGTCAAAAATTAACCAAACTGATCTGGAAAATTCTAGAATTAGTTTGCTTGGTTAGAGGCTCATTTTTTCCTATAAATAGAAGCCTCCCCCTTTGTAAAAGCTTAATAGTGTTTTATGCATTGTTACTCTACTCCACCCCGTAGCCAAAAACATTGAATTCATTAATAATTCACTTGTTTTTAGTTGTCTTCTCTATAAAGAATTGGTGGCCACTCTTGATCCAAGCAAGAGTAGAACCCTCAATCCCTCAAGCCAAAGGATAGCTCACAAAACTCCATGTAAGTTAGGAATTCTAATTTTTTCTAATTCTATTCTATAGTTTTACGATTTCTTGCTTCTTTTAATTTGAAATTGGATGCTATGCCTTGATGGAAAGGGTTCCCCCTTCTATTCATTGAATTCAGCCCTTCTTTATCCTAGATGTGTAATCAAATAAATAGAGTTGAACTTTTCGTATTGTTTACTCTTAAAAAATTGAGAATTGATTAGATTAGAGTGCTAAACTCATCTTGGGGTAAATTCTAGTAGATTTAGAATGTAAAATTTGAAAAATGGTCAGCCATACAAAGGAGGTTATGGCAAAATTTTTGTAAATTTTGTGGAAATAAGTTTTATCTTTATGTTATTTAAAAAGAGTAATCCCCTCCGTTTGTGTATTCTAAATGTGTTATTTTCATTCTATGCATAGAAAGATGCATATTGAAAATATTTTTATTATAAAAGTGTTACTTTCATCAATATTTATTTTATGCATAAAGTGATGCATAAAAGAATTTATTTTTATTATAAAAGTGTTACTTTCGCCAATACTGATTTTTATGCATAAAGTGATGCATAAAAGAATTTATTTTATTATAAAAGTGTGATTTTCATTAGATTTAATTTCTATGCATATAGAAAGATGCATATCGGATATTTTTTATTATAAAAGCGTGATTTTCATTAGATTTAAATTATATGTATAGAAAGATGCATATTGGATATTTTTTATTATAAAAGTGTGATTTTCATTAGATTTGAATTTTATGCATAGAAAGATGCATATTGGATATTTTTTAATTATAAAAGTGTGATTTTCATTAGATTAAATTTCTATGCATAAATAGATGCATAAAAGGATTTTCTTTTATATAAAAGTGTTATTTCCATTAAAGTTGGATTTTATGCATAAAAAGAGGCATAAAGAATTTTTATATCAAAACTAAAGTTCTCTTTGATTCTATGTTTAATTTCCATGAATAATCAATAAATGAATAAGTAAATACACTGTGAGAGAAAATTCTATTGTTTCATATTCACTCGGATGGTAATGAGAAAATTTAGAAAATCTATCGAAGTCAAAAATTTAGATAAATTGATTAATTTATTCCTCATAGGAATTCGTGATTAGTTTAGAAATCAGTTAAGTGAATATTCAATGAATGAAATTCCGTAAAATAGTGATTGAAATATCACCCCCCCCCCCTTTCGAGAAAGGTAATTCAGGAAGAACCTTACCCGACTCAGACCCAGAATCAGACTTTGACCAAGACCAAACTCTGTCAGTTTCAAGGAAAGACGATGTGACCAGTTCAAGAAAAATACACTCAAATCACCCACCAAATCTGAAACTAAGTTGAGACCCTTTGATTTTGATCTGAGGATCAATGTTACAAAATTCGAGGAATTCTGTTTGGAATTCAGACCTGTGATCTAGAAGTCTTGGATACGGATTTAAGATATACTCATTATATTCAAAGAAAATCAAAATGAAAAACTTGTATAGAAACCCTGTTTTCTTAAAGGATTGTCTTATGCTAGAATGCTAGAGGGAGCATTTGGTATATGTGTTTTTCTAAGGGAAGTTTGGTTGCAATAGCTGGCGGGGGGAGTGTTCAAAAAATGGCTCATGCGACAAAAACCTACCCAAGTCTTGACCAGCTTCGGTATGGTGAAAAATGTTGTGCTTCCAGTACGATGGGTGAGGGTCGATGAAGCAGTCCCTGAGTGAAGTGCTAGGACACCTAAGGAGGATCCTAGAGCGTTCTGACCAAGTGATGCACGGGCTCGCAGTGCTTAGGAAACCCATGCGTATGTTGTGGAAGATATATATGTATGATGATGAAAAAAATTATTGTAATCTGCTGGATCTCATTGTTGACCAGTTGGTTTCGACGGAGAGTCCAGAGTGATACCTGTTTTTGAGAAACAAGGAACTCGATGCAAATTTTAAGTTATGATATATGTTCAATGGATCATTTTATAAGTTCAAGTTTAAAGAGGAGTGTGTGCGTATCTGTTTTCTAAAGCTAAAGTTAAGAAAGGCATTCAATTATGGGTGGGTGAGTACTTGTCTAGTTCTACCAATTCCAATGGTTGGGCGGTGGCTAGGCTAGAATCAGTAGAGTTTTAATAATGAAATTGAGCAATAGAAATACACTTAGAACTCGAATAGTTAAATAATAACCTGAAGACTTCTCAAATGAATAGATCAATGATTGTGCCTGATTCAATCAGGAAAAAAAGTGTTGATTTCTTCCAGTTAAGTTTGTAATAGTTTTCCTTCTATATCTGGCTTAATCAGATGAAGGTTAGTTTAGTCTCTTGACCCCGTTAGAAAATTTGTTAAGAAATTTAAAAAGGTGGAATCATCCCCATTTTTCGGGGTGGAAAATTTTCTCGGTTTCGGTTTTCGGAATGACCACCAGCATAGTCTCGTGCCCGGACCTTCAAGGGTGAGACCCCGAGTGGGAAACCCTGCCCCACGCAAGTGGGAGCTACTTCCACTGCCAGCAATTCGAGAATCTGGTGCGCGAAGGGGGCAGTGGGATCTCACAAAATGGCTCTAGGTAGGATTAGAGTAATAATGCATAAACACCATTAAGCTTTTACAAAAGGGAGAGGCTTCTATTTATAGGAAAAATTGAGCCTCTAACTAGGAAATCTGATTTTAGAAATTTTCAGATCAGTTTGGTCAATTTTTGATCCTTTTTGGGTCAGTTTAGCTTACTTTTTGGATCTAGTTGAAACAGGATAGATGAAAATATCTCATTATTGAAACAGGATAGAGGAGAGATGAAAATATCTCATTATTTTTTAGTTTAAAACTCCTCCACACATGTGAAATAGGTGCCTTCTTCATGAGGGGAGATCCCCACACTGAGGTGTCAAAAATGCATCATTTCCTCTAAATATCTCTTAATTTTTAACTAATAGACCTTGTACTCAGTCAACTCTTCATCTTATGTGAGCATTTATTCATTTTTGGGGATTTTTCTTTTATTCTTCAATTTATCTCCTCCCTACATTTGGATTAATCTTATTGGTCCATAGGAATCTTAATTGGACCATAATCCAAAAATTTCTGAAAATCTGGACCCTTAGGCTAAGGTTCTTTTTACCTATTTTCAATTAATTCCAATTGCACATTGGAAGGTTCTTTTTGAATTTATGTTTCAAGGGAAACCATGTTAGACACTAGGAGGATTTTTATATCCAAAAATATCTCAATTTTGAATTATCTCCCTCTAGACATTTTCTCTCTCCAGGCCAAAATAGGGCAAAACCAGATCTTTCTTTTATTTCAGAGAGGGGAATAATTATAAGATCAGAAGGGGAGGTTCTTACACTTGCACACCTCAAAAGCTGGAAGGAGGAATCCCACATCCCACCCCACTTAAAAAATACGAGATGTCCTCATCTCGCAAAATTAGAGGGCAACTCTTTCCCTTAAGATCCAACTAATTCTGGGGTTTCTTATAGTCTGGTGAACCCAAGAGAATCCTGGGAAAAAGATCCCTTATATAGAACTCATCATCAGATAACACTTCACTCAAATCATATCATTCAAATCCTTATCACAATAATGATCCATCAGACCAAAATTTCCATCTGAACAGTCCTTCATGGGGATTTTCAATTATACAGATTTTTAATTTGACATCCCTTAACTTGATCCACTAGGTCAAGCGTTAACAATATCAATCTGTTAGCACAATCCACTAATCTCATAGTGATTTGCTGAAGTCATTAACGTTATTCCAGTTACGAACATCATCACAGAGACTTGCCCCATTCATCCTCATTGTGGTTTTGCTCAGCTTATTACATTTCAACCAAAACTCAGGAATCATCAATTTTCAATCAAAATCCAAATCAACTCATCAATTCTCAACTAGAATTTTTAAAATCATATCAACCACATTTGAATTCATCATCTAGATAGCATTTTTGCTTATAATTTCAAGTCTTAGATTTACTCGTATATACTGCTAGTAAAGAGCTACAGTTAAACCCTCGGTATATATGGTAGTCACGCGGTCCTTGGAAGTATAAGGTAAATACCATCATGTCTAGGCCTCAAGCAAGTCAATGATTCCATGCAATTGCGGTACTTCCATATGAAGACCCAATTACTAATTTATGAATTTCAGTCTAAATATCAATTTGTATGAATTTCATCACACAATTACAATCTTTTACTGCTACTTCATAAATTTTTGATATTTTTGGCTTCTCGGTTGATACACATTAGCCAATTTGCTCTGATACCAAACTGAAAGATCCCTGTCCCCATCGTGCAACGAATTCAGGGGTGCTAGCAACGGAAGTAGCACTTCTTGTGCGGGGCAGGGTCCCTCCCTTAGGGCCTCGCCCACCACCACACGGATATCAAGACAATAGATTAATCCCTCAATTCTTCCAAAACCAAACCCGAAAAAATTTTCCTCGCCCGGAAAGCACGAGCGATTCCTCCAGGGTATTTTTACTCTAACATAGTCAAAGGCCTTAACTAACTGAACGCTTTACGCATCTATTTATGCATAAAAATCAACTTCAATAGAAATAACACTTTTATAAAAATCCTTTTTTATGTATCTCTTTATGCATAAAAATCAACTTTAATGAGAATAACACTTTTGAAATAAAAATAAATCCTTTATGCATCTTTCTATGCATAAAATCAATTTTAATGAGAATAACACTTTTGAAATAATAATAAATTCTTTATGCATCTTGCTATGCATAAAATCAATTTTAATGAGAATAACACTTTTGAAATAAAAATAAATCCTTTATGCATCTTTCTATGCATAAAATCAATTTTAATGAGAATAACACTTTTGAAATAAAAATAAATCCTTTATGCATCTTTCTATGCATAAAATCAAATTTAATGAAAATAACACTTTTATAATAAAAAATAATAATTTTCATTATGCATTTTTCTATGCATAGAAATTGAATTCAATGAAAACAACACTTTTATAATAAAAATTTTCATTATGCATCTTTCTATGCATAGAAATTAATTTTAATAATTAATATTAATTCATAGGTGAATATGTACATGGAGTAAATTAGAATATTTCTTTTAGAATGCACAAACGGTGGGAATTACTCTTTTGGAATAACATAAAAATAAACTTTATTTTCCACAAAATTCTAGAAAATTTTACCATAACCTCCTTTGTATGGCTGACCATTTCTCATTTTTATCATTCTATTTTCAACTTAAATTAACCCCAATTAGATGTAAAGGACTCTAATTTACACAATTTTCAATTTCCAAGAGAGTAAACAATAAGAAAAGTTTAATTAATCTTTTTGTTAATCATTCTAGGATAAAGAAGGGTTGAATTGTAAAGAAGAGAAGGGGGTGGCCTTTTCATCAAGGCATAGCATTAGAATTTACTTCAATCACTATAAAACAAGAAAATTAAGAAAAACCATAGATTTAAATTTAAAAAGTAAGAAAATTTAGCTTACATGGAGTTGTAAGCTTTCCTTTGGCTTGAGGGATTGAGGGTTCTACTCTTGTTTGAAGCAAGAGTGGCCACCAATTACTTTGGAGAGGATTAAGCCAAAAACAATTGAATTATCAAGACAATTCAATGTAAATGGCTCTCGGTAGTAGAGTAGAGTAACAGTGCATAAACACCATTAAGCTTTTAAAAAAGGAGGAAGCTTCTATTTATAGGAAAAACTGAGCCTCTAACCAAGCAAGCTGATTCTAGAATTTTCCAGATCAGTTTGGTCAATTTTTGACCCCTTTTTGGGTCAGTTTAGCTTACTTTTTGGATCTAGTTGAAACAGGAGAGAGGAGAGATAAAAATATCTCATTATTTTTTAGTTTAAAACTCCTCCACACATGTGAAATAGGTGCCTCCTTCATGAGGGGAGATCTCCACACTGAGGTGTCAAAAATGCATCATTTCCTCTAAATATCTCTCTAATAAACCTTGTACTCAGTCAACTCTTCATCTTATGTGAGCATTTACTTATTTTTGGGGGTTTTTCTTTTATTCTTCAATTTATCTTCTCCCTACATTTGGATTAATCTTATTGGTCCATAGGAACCTTAATTAGACCATAATCTAAAAATTTCTGAAAATCTGGACCCTTAGGCTAAGGTTCTTTTTACCTATTTTCAATTAATTTCAATTGCACATTGGAAGGTTCTTTTTGAATTTTTGTTTCAAGGAAAACCATTTTAGACACTAGGAGGATTTTAATATCCAAAAATATCTCAATTTTGAATTATCTCTCTCTAGACATTTTCTCTCTCCAGGCCAAAATAGGGTAAAACAAGATCTTTCTTTTATTTCAGAGGGGGGAATAATTATAAGATCAGAAGGGGAGGTTCTTACACTTGCACACCTCAAAAGCTGGAGGGAGGAATCTTACACTCTTGAATTTAGAAAATTGTGTAGATTAGAGTTCTAGAATTCTAATTTGGGTTAATCAAGTTAAGTGAACAAGATAAAAATCAGCCATACAAAGGAGGTTATGGCAAAATTTTCCAGAATTCTGTGAAAAAGAAAGTTTGTTTTTATATTATTCCAGTAATTCCCACCATTTTTGCATCTAAAAGAAATATTCTAATTACTCCATGTACATATTCACCTATGAATATGCATGGATATCACTGATATTAATTATTAAATTTGATTTCTATGCATAGAAAGATGCATAAAGGAAATTTTTTTACTATAAAAGTGTTATTCTTATTAAATTTGATTTCTATGCATAGAAATATGCTTAAAGGACTATCTTACGCCAGAACGCTGGAGGGAGCATTTGGTATATGTTTTTCTAGGGAAAGTTCGGTTGCAAGCTGCCGGGGAGTGTTCAAAGGACGGCTCATGCGGCAAAGCCTGTTCAGGTCTTGACCAGCCTCAGTATGGTTGAAAAATGGTGCGCTTCCAGTACGATGGGCGAGGGCCGATAAAGCAGTCCGTGAGTGAAGTGCCAGGACACCTAAGGAGGATCTTGGAGGGTTCTGATTAGGAGATGCACGGGCTCGCGGTGCCTATGACACCCATGCATATGTCGTGGAAGATATGTATGATGGATGAAATGATTATTGTAATATGTTACTGAATCTCGTTGGCTGACCAGTTGGTCTCAACGACGGAGAGTCCAAAGTGGTACTGTTTTTTGAGAAACAAAGGATTGGATGAAATTTTTGAGTTATGACATCTGTAACCAATAATTGTTTGTCAATGGATTATTTTATATGTTAAAGTTTTAAAGAGGAGTGTGTGCGCATCTGTATTCAAAAGCAAAAGTTAAGAAAGGCATTCAATTATGGGTGGGTGAGTGATTGTTTGGTTCTACCGATTCCAGTGGTTGGGTGGTGGCTAACCCATGGGCCGGATGGGGTTAGGCTAAAATCAGTGGAGTTTTAATAATTAAATTGAAATAATAGAAAAACGCTTAGAATTCGAGTAATTAAATGAAAAACTAAAGAATTTCTCAAATGAGTAGATCAATGGCTATGCCTGACTTCGGTTAGGAAAAAAGCATTGATTTTCTCAAATGATTAGATCAACGGCAGTTGTGCCTAATTTTGGTTAGGAAAAAAGCATTGATTTCTTCAAACTAAGTCAGTGATAGTTTTCCTTCTATCTGGTTTAATCAGGTAAAGGATAGTTTAGTCTCTTGACCCTATTAGCGTTAAGAAAATCAAAAAGGTGGAATCGTCCCCGTTTTCCGAGCAAGGAAAATTTTTTCGGTTTTGGTTTCGAAATGACCAACAGATTAGTCTCGTGTCCGGACATTCGAGGGCGAGGCCCCGAGTGGGAAACCTTGCCCCGTGCAAGAGGAAGCTACTTCCGCTGTTACAACACCGCGAATCCCGGTGCGTGGAGGGGGCAGAGGGGTCTCACACATAAAAGAACGAGTCCACCTCAAAGAAAGGAGGCATGGTACACTAAGTGAAAAAGATCTAACCAGTCTCTCGACAAAGGATTTGATCAGGTGAAACTACTGTGAGACTAATGAAAAACAGGTAGAGGGAGAGGAGACACACACACAAGAGCAAACCCTGATGTATTATCAAACCCTAACCATAGAGGGAAGCCATCTCACTTCTCACACAATGCATAAAGCCATAATCCATAATCTACAACACACTACATGTGTTGTGTTCACACACTACTAACCCTAGCTAATGTCCACACACTATGACCAGCTGGACGCAGTCATTTATGTCACACATGTTACTACCTAACATGCCAGCACATAGTGCAACTGGCACAAGCTGACATCGAGTTTGAATCTTAATAGCCCCTCTCAAGCTCATGATGTACTGCCATAGATGAAGATGTAGATGAGCTTGGGCTATCAAAGCTCTCAACACTCCCCCTCAAGCTCATCCCATGTACTCCCAACATAGTACGGCAGTACTCAAACTTCTCCCTACTAAGTGGCTTTGTAAAGATGTCGGCCACTTGCTCTTCAGTCTTCACATACTGCAAATCCACTATACCATCCAACACTTTCTCTCTGACAAAATGATAGTGGACCTCTATATGTTTGGTCCACGTATTTAAAACTGGATTCTTGGCCAACTGTATGCTGCTCATGTATTTAAAACTGGATTCTTGGCCAACTGTATGCTGCTCATGTTGTCACACGTATTTAAAACTGGATTCTTGGCCAACTGTATGCTGCTCATGTTGTCACAATGAATGACAACCTTGCCATCAATAGGCTCACCCAAATCAGCCAAGAGACTCTTTAACCATACTCCTTCACATGTAGCAATGGCTGCACCCCTGTATTCAGTCTTTGTACTAGATAAAGCAACAGTAGGTTGCTTCTTGCTACTCCAACTCACCACTGCACTTCCAAATGTAAAGGCATAACCATTAGTAGACCTCCTGTCATACAAGCTACCTGCCCAATCTACGTCTGTGTAGCCGTGTACATCTAAGCCTTTACCATGTTCATAAAGAAGACCATAATGTGCAATAGTCTTTACATAGCGCATAATGTGTCTCACTGCATCCAAATGAGGTTTTCTGGGGCTTTGCATAAATTGACTTACTAGCCCCACAGCATAACTGAGATCCGGTCATGTGATAGTCATGTAAATAAGATTGTCAACCATCTTTCTATACATAGATGGATCATCCAACTCTTCACCAAAATAAGCCCGCAGCTTCACATTCTGCTCCAAAGGTGTACTCATTGGCTTACACCCTCCTGTCATCCCATATTTTGCCAACATATCCAATGCATATTGGCGTTGCACTAACCATGTCCCTGCATGGTCTTTGATCACTTCAATCCCAAGAAAATATCTCAATTCACCCGTCTTTCATATCAAACTGTCCACTCAATGCCTTCTTGACATGCATAACATCTGTAGCATGATCTCCTGTGACAATCAAGTCATCCACATAGATGACAAGTATAAGACAATCCCATGATCTGTTTTATTCACATAGAGTAAAGAATCTGCTAAAGAAACCTGAAATCCAAGGGAGATAAGATATCGGCTTATCTTATCACTCCAAGCATGAGTTGCTTGCTTCAAACCATATAATGCTTTCTTTAATCTGCATACATGAGTGGGGTACCTCAGGTATATATATCCTTTTGGCTGTGCCATATAAACTTCCTCTTGTAAATCACCATTTAGAAGTGCATTTTTCACATCCATTTGATGTATTTCCCAACCATTTGCTGTAGCCATAGAAATGACTGCTCTCACTATTCCCATCTTTGCAATTGGACTAAATGTTTCATCATAGTCCAAGCCTTGGGTTTGTGCATAACCCTTAGCTACCAACCGCGCTTTTTATGGCACTCAATGGAACCATCTGATTTGCATTTCACCTTATAAACCCATTTGCAACTAATGATATTTTTGCCTTGTGGTAAGGCAACCAAATCCCAAGTTTCATTTTGAACCAATGTGTCCATCTCAACATCCATTGCCTTCTCCCATACATGCTTCCCAATAGCTTCTGTATAGTATGTAGGTTCCACATGCTTCACCAAAGAGGTCATATATACGTAATGCATAGCAAAGTCATGATATGTCAACTTGTCAACTGGATACCTGACCCTTTGGGATCTCCACAATGCACGCAGATCACTCTGAACACCTGTCACTCTAGCATGTGGAGGCACATATCTATCCTGCCTGGTGTGCGTAAAACTAGTATGCCAAGTTCCTCATCCAAACTTTCTAAACAACTTGACGGCTCATAACCTGTAATGCCATTCCTTCAACCTTATTTTTCCCTTTATCCATAGCATTACTCCCACTGCTCACACTCTCATGTCTCAAGCATCTTGACCATGGATGTATAGTGTTACTCTCGGACTCTGCGAGCCCAGACATAGAAATAGAACTTACTTGTGGCAAGTTCACATGCACATCACCATCAACAGAATCAATGACACCCTCATCCTTTGCCTTGTACCAACAACTAGCAAGTTCATCAAACACCACATCTCGTGAGATAACCACTTGCCTAGTTTGTGGATTGTAACATTTATATGCCTTGCGATCCTGTGCATACCCAACAAAAATGCACTTTTCTGCCTTAGGATCCAACTTCTTCCTTCTCTCTTCCAGCACATGTACATAAGCTATGCAACCAAACACTTTGAGGTGTCCAATGTCTGGCCTAAAACCTATAAAATGCATCTCTGGCGTACTTCCATGTATGACTGTTGTGGGTGTCTTATTAAGTACATACACCGCTATGGCACACGCTTCTGCCCAATAATAATCTAGCATGCTCTTTTCATTGAGCATCGCCTTGGCCACATCACAAATGACTCTATTTTTCCTCTCAGCAACACCATTTTGCCGAGGTGTATACCTACAAGTTAATTGCCTTCTTATGCCATGCTTTCTCGAGAAATTCTCAAAAGTATGTGAGGTGTATTCACCACCTCCATCTGTCCTCAAACATTTTATCCAAGAGCTATATTGCTTCTCTACAAAAGCTTTGAAGTCCATAAACTTTCCCAACACTTCACTTTTCTCTCTAAGAAAGTAAATCCAAGTCATTCTACTGAAATCATCAATGAATGTCACATAATACAAGCTGCCTTTAACGGATGGGTTTTGTGTAGGCAGGACCCCATACATCACTATAAACTATCTCAAGTGGCCTGCTACTTAAGTTGCCTTCTTTAGGAAATGTCAACCTTGCTTGCTTTCCAAATTGGCAAGCATCACAGACATGCATATTCCTATCATACTTAAATCTAAGCAACCCACTAACAAATTCTCGTGATTGTATTTTCTTTAACCTTTGTATGTTCACATGTCCAATCCTTTTATGCCGCATGTCAATGTCCTGTACCGCATTTTGGCTTTTAGAGAACATGGCTGATTTCAACTCAGGAATCCCAATATCCAACTTAAATAACCTACCTTCTTTCTTGCCTTTGGCAATGACTCTACATCCATTTTTGAAATCCTCAACGAAGCAACCATGCTCATTGAAACGAACCTGTAAACCCTGTTCCACCATTTGACCAACTGAGGCCAAACTTTTTGTAATAGAACTCACATACAAGACATCTGCCACCATAGACTTTGTTTCACCATTGTGCATAACCAATGGTACACTTCCAACATGTGTGATAGCATGTTGGGTATCATCTCCTGTCTCCGCATAGCCTTTCACATCCATAGGCTTCATATGTTCAAACCATTCACCATGACAAGTCATATGGGTTGATGATCCAGAGTCCATATACCAAGTATCATCACACTATCACCATTTGTCATTATAGATCCCACAACATGTTTCATGGTGGCAAATAAGTGATTTGCGCTGCCATCATTATTGCTTGATGCAAAATTTTCACCATTTGCATAATTTCCACCATGTTGTACGTAATGTCCACCATGTTGTGCTCTTGCCAACGTCCTCTACCACGACGAGGATTACCTCTGCCTCTCTGAGGTGTATATCCACGACCACCTCTAGCACCATATGTAGGCTGAAAATTCTATTGTGGGTGACCTATCTTGCCATCCACGACCATTACCATGACCATGTGATGCAAATCTCCCCCTGCCTCTAAATCCCCTTTGTGAATAGAAAGCCTGATTTATGCCATTATCATCATGGGTGTTATATGTACATTATGTGTGGTATGTTATATACACATTATGTGTGCATATACTAGGAGGCTAACCCACATTAGGCTTGTGAGCATGGGAGCATGGGAACAAGCTCTAGTGGAGCATGGGTTAGGACTAACCTTAAGGTTTAAGGTTAGGGTCAGGCATCCAAGGGTCACACATGAGAAATGGAAAGTCAAGAGTCACTTGAGAGCCCTCCTATATAATAGGGGCATGGGGCACACTTAAGGGAGCTTGGGGGGCTTGGAGACTAGGAAGCTTGAGGCTTATGCTATGGTCTCTTGTGTAGAGATCCATATCTACTCTTCTACCATTTTACACTATAGCTACATGCTATTGGATTGGAGTTATACCTCTTGATGGTATGGGACATCAAGGTAGAGGTATGATGTATTTCATTCATTATTCATGTGTGCATCCCTTGGGCTCGGGGGTGTTGGGTGGTTGAGTTTATGCCTGATTTATGCATGTTTATGCATAACAATTATCTAGAGAGATCTTAGGGTTTTAACAGTGGTATCAGAGCAATCTCTATTTAATTGTTGTTGATTTTTTTTAGTAAATTTTAATATTTACTAATAAAATATTATTTTGTTGATTTGTGTTGATGAAATGCACATGGATCATCGATATGGTGATTGGAACGTGTGTAACTACAATTCAATAGACGAATCGACGTTGCGGGGAAATTCCGTGACTTAATGCTATTTTTCTCTATTTTTTATGGTTAAAATCAAGCATTAATGGAATTTTTTTACAAAAATACCATAAAGTTTATGGTGGATATTTTTGTAGAATGGATTCCCTGAATTTCTAGAAATTAAAGAAATTTTTTTCTAATTTTTTAGGAATTTTTTGAGCATTTTTATGATTAAAAATATATTTTTATACATTTTTGCGGGTTTTTTCCGCAGGAATGCGATCAAATTTCTGTCAATTTGCTACTGAAATTCAGTAGGGGACAGCGTGTTGATGCATAAATTGCTCTCCTGTGTGCGTGGGGTCCTCTCCGCCTCTCAAATCTGATTTTTCTTTCTCTTTTCCGGGTGAAAAATCTCTTTAAAAAGATTTTCAAGCATAAATCATAATTATGATTAAAAGAAAGTTTAATTAAAAATCTTAATCATGGATTAAGTTAATCCTGATTAGCAGAGAGAGAGAAGAGATGGAATTGGAGAGAAAGTTATTGGAGAGGGTGGAGAGGGTGGAGAGGAGAGATGAGATTCTCTCACATCTCTCTCTCACTCTCATTCGCGCAGGCGACGGGAGGGGGGGGGGCTGCGCTGCAGCCGGGCGAAAAAATTCGCCCCCCCCCCTAAAAAAATCAAGTTGGTTATAAGCTAAAAAGCTTATTTTTCATTTTTTTATTTTTAAAAAAATGAGTTTTTTATTAAAAAAAGCTTTTGGATTTAATTCCAAAAAAAAGCTTGGAAAAAGCCTGGAAATTACTGAAAAATATGGGATTTGAGGAAAAAAATCTCTGAAAAATTCCTGAAAATTTCTTATTGAAAATTTTTGGCTTTTCATCTTCCGGAAAACCTTTGGCTTTCCGTTTTCCCGAAACCTTTTGGCTTTCCGAATTCCGAAAAAACTTTTGACCTTCCGTATTTCGGAATCTTTTGATCTTTCACATTCCGAATTTTTTTTTGTCTTTTCATTTTTCCAAAACTTTTGGCTTTCCGTATTCCGGGAAAACCGTTGGAATTCCAAAATTTTTTGACCGTTCGTATTCTAAATGCGTTCGGGGTAATTTAAAAATTTCAAAAAATTCCTGAAAATTAGTGAAAAATTAGACAAAGGTTATTTTAAATTTTGGAAAAATGTGGGGTTGGTGTTTGGCATGTGGTGTGTCCATTCGGGCGCCCGTGACCATTCAAATTCCTTTAAAAATATATTTTTTGATCCAGAAAATTAGAAAAATCCATTAAAATTAAAAATTTTCATTGGATTTGAGAATTGTCGGGCGGAATTGGAAATTTCGTGAACGATGGGATTCTCAGGGAAAATTAGGAATATTCTAGATATTATATTTAGAAATCCTAAAAATTGGTATTTTTAAAATATCAATGGTATTTTGGCAAATTAAATTGCTAAAATTTTTTTAGAAAAATATAGGTTTGGAATGCCATGAGATAGGTTTGGTGGAATTCAAAAATTATTTTTTGAGGCCCTATAAAATTTAGGAAAATTAGAAAAAAAATTATGATAATTCTTTTTCTCGAGAATTTAATATTTTCGAGGGTTATTTAATGTTGAAGTACGTTTCCTCGTGCTGACATTAGATAGATGCGGGTTATTCGCACATTATTAATACGATTATATCTCGTATTAATGGATATTTATGTTTGGATTAATTCTAAACGATCTATTCATGATTTTTTACCATTTTTTAGCCATTCTTTTTGGACATGTTCCTTAATTTCTTTTGATGGCTATAATTTACGTTCAAAGTGTGTTTCACCTTTGACACTTTTCCATGATAATTTATTTTGCACTTATTTAAGTGTGGTTTGTGCTTAATTTCTTAAGCCTCTATCATGGGTTAGTTGATCGGTTTGTTTTGGTGGATTTTATTGGATGTTTTCCAAATTTATATGGACTCATCAGGTGCTGCCTAGATCACTTATGTCTAGGGTTTTTTATTGAGTGCTACACACATGTGTTTTACTTTCTTACTTTGGAGTTTTATTTGAACAACACAATGTTCATATACTCCAGATTGATGAGTTAGCCACCAATTTAAATGCTTCTTTTGGCATGATTTATGTCCAAATTAGATGGTATGCATTGATTTTTATGATCAACTATGGTTTTTATGGATTTAAGGAGCTTCTATGCTTTTATCCATGGTTTTATAAGGATCTTTTGATCTTTTGAATATTTACATGTGCTTTGAAGGTAGCATTTGCCTTCGTTTTTTGCACGTAATTTTGGAGTATATTTTTTGTACTCTTGTACATATTCCAACTCGGATACCTAGTTGCTTATATATCTAGGTGAGTTATTTTTCTACCCTAACTTTATTGTGTTTTGGGTAGTTATCGTTAGAAAGGCGCCAATAATTCAATTTCTTTTCTAATGATGTACTCAGAAGGATTTATTCCTTGATGTAGTCTCAAGTATATATAGACAGGTTTAGTATGTGAAAGTCTCGATAAGGCCATCTTATTCCTTTTATACAGGATTTTATTCATATTTTCCTAGACGACATACTAGGGAGTTTCAAATTGTTAAGGTATGTATGGGTGGTATCATGGTGGTATGGGACGCTAGTGATCCCTCACATATATTATCTTATGGGATAATTTGGGCTCAAGATTGTTGCTTTGCTTACATCACTTAGCATGTTGACCTCAACATTCAAAGACAATCTTATTTTCTAAATTCACTAGAAGTTATAGTGTGGGCATTCTCTAGATAAACATCTTTTATCTATAGCCTACATGTTATGATGAGGGGGTAATCTCATCAGCATTTTCACTTGTTGAAATCTCCTTCTTTAGAGTTCAAACAAGTTTATCTTGTTGTGTTCGGATAAGGAAATTTGGATTCTTCCTTTGTTGGCATTTCTTTCTCTAGTTCCGTACTTTAGGTGATTTACACAATCAACCTGATAGGTTTACGGATGGACATATGTGACTCATCGAGACGTTGATGACTTTCTATGTTGATATGGGTAACTCGAGACGTTGAGTATTCCATATGCAGATGTGGGTATGTCGGGGCGCCGATGAATCCCTGGTTTCTGCTGTTATAATGCCATGTTTTCCTACTTTATTCCGAAAGGTTTACAACGAGGAAGTTACTTTGAATGTGAATTGCTCTGATCATCCGCAGTAGTCTGATGGGCAAACAGAGTGTATGAATCAGATTATAGTGTATATGCTTCGTGCATATGTCTCTAGAAAATCATCATATTGGAAAAAATATCTTCCAATGATGGAATTTGCCTATAACAGTTCTAAATTTACGGCTATCATTTTTTAGTCCGTGCATACTTATGTATGGGTATCAACCCAAGGCACCTATTGATGTCAGTCTTAAGGACATCGAGCTTGATGCATCGAGGGATTTCTTGCGAGATATGCAGGAAATTCTGACCGAAGCTCGGGATTCTATCAGGAGTGCTCATGATAGGGCACGGTTTTATGCTGATAAGGGACGCTCATCTCGGTCTTTTGAACCAGGAGCGTTGGTTTATTTTAATGTTCCTAAAGATTTTTCAGACTTTGTCAATGGGAAAATGCTCGAATTTATCTCCTAGATATTGTGGTCCATTTCGAGTTATATATCGGATTGACACGGTTGCGTATGAACTAAAACTATCTCCAATTGTTAGAGTTCATCCAGTCTTTCATATCGATAGATTGAAAGGGAAACTGGGAGGTGAGGATGACACAGTAACTCCTCAAGAACTCGTTGAAGTCGATGAATTATCCTATGTTCCACATGAACTTGACAAGGTACTTGAATTCAGGGAAAGGAAACTTTGTAGTTGACTAATCCCTGAGGTTAAAATAAGGTGGAAAGATAGCGAAATTGAGAATTCGACTTGGGAGTCGGTTGAGATTGTTCAGCGCAGTTCTCCTTCTTTTCATTGCAAGAGTGCAATGTTTTGAGAGAGGGGAAGTATGTTATATGTACATTATGTGTGGTATGTTATATACACATTATGTGTGCATATACTAGGAGGCTAACCCACATTAGGCTTGTAAGCATGGGAGCATGGGAACAAGCTCTAGTGGAGCATGGGTTAGGACTAACCTTAAGGTTTAAGGTTAGGGTCAGGCATCCAAGGGTCACACATGAGAAATGGAAAGTCAAGAGTCACTTGAGGGCCCTCCTATATAATAGGGGCATGGGGCACACTTAAGGGAGCTTGGGGGGCTTGGAGACTAGGAAGCTTTGAGGCTTATGCTATGGTCTCTTGTGTAGAGATCCATATCTACTCTTCTACCATTTCACACTATAGCTACATGCTATTGGATTGGAGTTATACCTCTTGATGGTATGGGACATCAAGGTAGAGGTATGATGTATTTCATTCATTATTCATGTGTGCATCCCTTGGGCTCGGGGGTGGTTGGGTGGTTGAGTTTATGCCTGATTTATGCATGTTTATGCATAACAATTATCTAAAGAGATCTTAGGGTTTTAACAATGGGGCTAGTAGATGCATCATGAAAAGAGTCACTGAGTTTGATTTCCTCAACAAGCAAGAGTGAAACCAACTCATCAAAATCTGGTAAACCTGTACTCCGAACAGAAATAGATGTGTCAAAAGACTTGTACTCCGAACAGAAATAGATGTATCAAAAGACTTGTACTCCTTGCCAAGACCATGCAAGGTAATGTCTACCAAATCATCATCAAGCATGGGGGCATTGATAGTTGCCAATGTATCTGCATACTTCTTTATCTCTTGAACATAATCAGGGATACTCCTTCCTTTTCGCTTCACATTATGAATTTGTTGTCGCCAACTGAGACTTACAAGCACTAATATCTTATCAAATAGCTTTACCAATGTATCCCATGCATCCTTGGGATTCTTAGCATCATGTATATGTATGAGTATAGCATCCGAGATACATATAGATAAGTAATGCAAAACTTTGTATGCTCTCTCTGACCATTGCTTATGAGCTACAACCTATTGTTGTGTAGGTTGTCGGGGAAGTTCCGACTCTGGCTCTGCACCTATAACAAGGTTCCAAAATCCTTTTCCCTTCAGAAAGCTTTTAATCATGTACTTCCATGCCTGGAATTTCTTTCTATCCAACTTCTCACCCACAATCTGTACTGGGTTGTCTGACATATTTGCTCAATGCAAATGCACCTTCCGCACACATCCAATTTTGTAAACAAGCCTTCCTCAACTCAAACACACTCTAATAAGTGTTCCAAATACTCCAAAGTACTCAACGAACTTCACTGTTTTGATGTAGAAAATCAAACTGATTGCGTTCAAATTGAACTGGCATACGTAATCCAAAGTACCCTGTTTTGACGCGCTTTCCAAGGCTCCAAATTGCAATGTAGTGGTTCAATCAAGTGTGGATAACTTGCATTGATAGCTAAACAAGCTCAATGTTACATATCAACACCAACCAAGGTGTGTACACACCAACCAAGGTGTGTACATACCAAAAATATCAAATCTCCTTCTCTGTTTTAAGAAAAACCAGTAAAAACTAGTAGTAAAAGTGCTCTAATTCCTTTGATTCTTGTCCAAATTGAGCGACCAGGCATTCATTAGCTTAGCAATGATATCTACTAACTCCGTGTAAAAGAAATTAGACCAATTGTTTAAGTTGAGAGAGTAATTAGCCGATTAATGACCCCCTGATTCACTAATCATTGTAGCTTGTTTAATCAGCTCATAATCAGCTCCATAATGCATAATTGCTCCAACCAATCACATAGAAACCTTCTCAAGTATGTGTGTCACAAAATTTCTAAGCAAGTTTTGGGTTTAATCAATCACACAACTAGAATTTGGCCTCCACTTTTCAAACTATGAAAAATCTGCTCTGTTTCTTCAATTCTGTCTGCACCGCCTGCTGTAGGGGTGATTTGAGAGGTTTGTTGTGATAATTGAGGGCATATATAGTTACCCAACACTCCAAGGCATGTTCACAATCCATCAATGGGGTGATTTTTGCAAAAAAATGGCTTTAATTTCATCCACAATGGACATCTCTTCTCTATTTTTGTGAGGACTTCAAACCAATGAATTTCCACTCACTAATATGCATCAACTTTGCTCCAAATTCAATGTAGGGCTTGCACATGAGTTGCCAACACATTCCCATCTGCCAGATATATGATTCTTTGTCAGATTTACGACCATTTGCCTCATACATTCACCACACTCAAGCTTCAATGGAGAGCTTGCAAAATAGAATTTTTCTATGCTTTGGGCAACTCAAATCGGGTGTTGTTTGTGTTTTTGCACCTGCAATCCGCTCAAGAATGTTTAGTAGTCCTTACCCGATAGGCCAAGCCCTCAGATTTGATGAAAATTGGTATGCTCCAAGCTTCACAGCTCCAATGGCAGGCTTCACAGCTTCGTCTCCCTCTTCTCTCACTCACTCATAAACCCTAATAGAGAGCACCAAGCTCTGAAAAACAAGTAGAGGGAGAGGAGACACACACAGATGACACAATTCCCCTTTGTGCTATGAGAGCTCTTGTCTTGTCTTTAGAAAGAGAGAGAGAGACTACGAGGGTACTCTAGTGCATGTTCCTCTTTCATGCATGTGTGTGAGAGAGTGAGAGGTAGATTGCCTTACGTGGTGATGTGAGCGACTCCGCGGTGACAGTGTGGAGGTAGATATTGGTGGTGTGGAGCTTCCAAAGCAAGCTCGAGGAGCCTCAAGGGATGCAAGCTCAAAGAATTGGTATACCCAACGATTGTTGTCTATTGTTTCTCCCATTTGTGGTTGTAAAAAGGAGTTTCCTCTTGGGAGGTGCGGTAGCCCCCATAACATTTTTCGCACCACTGCTTTGTTTCTTCCACCCCCTTAGAGCTTTAGCTCCCACTGTGCAAGATTCACCATTGCCTTTACATTTGGAAGGTGTAATGTGAAGAAACTATGTAGATAATGTTTGAGTGGTGGAGAAGGAATTGCAAAAATTGAGTGTTGAAAGTTTGGGTAAGTACTTGGGAGAACCTAGAGAAAAACTACACTCAGTTTTACATTCAATTTTGTTATTTTTTGTCACCAATTCCTACAACGTGAGCAGGAGGTGGCATGTTTTGTTCCGTTTTTCAAAAATATCACAAAACCTACAAAAATAAGGAGCCATAGGTTGTGCTCCTCACCTGCATTACATTCCTAATCCTTGGCACAACCTCTTTGGAACATTTGGATAAGGAAATCACCCTCTAACTTCATTTTGTCTATGACAATTCACGATGTGAAACATAACTTGCTACTTCATGGTGTGAACTGCTCCTTGCTACTTCACGACGTGAACCATTTTCTACGGTTTCATGGATATCTGCTATTTCACGGCTAGAAAAGAGAGTTTGGAAGAAAACCAGTTGAAATAGTTGGAGGAGTGATCTCGCCTATCGAAATACACTCTCATCATGCACTTGAGGTCTGGTAAACGCATTGGAGACGACAGTGCATCAAACCACCCAGGTTCTTCCTACCAAAGGAGTGTTGGTTCATGTTGCTCAGTGAGCACTCAATTGAGTGTTTCAGCTTGGAAGAATCTAACCACCATAGAAATAAGTAGTGAAGAATGGCAGGAGTAGAATAATAGTGCATAAACACCATTAAGCTTTTACAAAGGGGGAGGCTTCTATTTATAGGAAAAAGTGAGCCTCTAACTAAGCAAATTGATTCTAGAATTTTCCAGATCAGTTTGGTCAATTTTTGACCATTTTTTGGTCAGTTCAGCTAACTTTTTGGATCTAGTTTTGAAATAGGAGAGAGGAGAGAGGAGAGATGAAAATATCTCATTTTATTGATTAAAAATTGAGGATAATGATGAGAAAAAGGCACCTACTTCATGATGGGAGATCCCCACTCTGAGGTGTTAAAATTCAGTATTTTTTAATTCTTTTCTTTGGTCCTTAGTCCACTCTTCATCTTATGTGAGCATTTACTCATTTTTGGGGGGTTTTTCTTTTATTCTTCAATTTGTCTCCTCCCTACATTTGGATTAATCTTATTGGTCCATAGGAACCTTAATCCAAAATTTTCAGAAAATCTTGACCCTTAGGCTAAGGTCTTTTGTGTACATTATAATTTATTTCTAATGCACCTTAGGAATTTCTTTTTAAACTTCTGTTTCAGGGGAATTTATTTTAATAAGAAGGGATATTTTTCCATCCAAAGATATCTAAAAACTGAATTACCTCTCTCTAGGCCAAAACAGGTGGAAACAAGATCTTTTATTATTCTGAAAAGGGGATTGATTACAAGGGAAGAAATTGGACATCTTGAGGGGTTGGGGAGGAATCTTACATCCTCTCCCACTTGAAAAACACGAGATGTCCTCATCTCGTAAACTAGGAGTAATCCCGTATTAGTTCGGCTTCTTTCTCCAGGTGGCGTCTTCAAAAGGATAGAACTTCCATTTGACTAATAATTCTCTCAGAATTCTATTTTTGAGAACCTTCTCTCGAACATCAAGGATTTCTTCAAGTTGGAGTTCCATCTGCCCTTGGATTGAAGAAGTTAAGAGTTCATCATTAAGCACATGATTCGGGCTCGGTACATACTTCTTAAGTAGGCTGACATGAAATACATTATGTGCTTTGAGATGAGGAGGCAGAAGAAGTTTATAGGCTAAGTCACCTACTTTCTTTGTAATCAGATATGGCCCACGGTATATGGGGGATAACTTCTTGTACTTCCTAAGAGATAGAGAACTTCTTTTGGGGCGTACTCAAATGAAGACCATATCTGCTTCTTCAAATTTTTTGTCTGACCTCTTCTTATCTACATACTTCGAAAGAGTCCCAGCTGCCTGTATCCCTCCTTGTTAGTTGCCTGTGACACTACATGACCGGTTATTTCTCCTTGCCTCTTCTCACTTGCATGCCCGTGCATCCATTAGGCCTTTTGTCATTTACTGCTAGACCAAGGAGATGAAAAGGGAGTGGATCCATGAAAGGGAGAGTAGAAAATAAACCAAAAAACTATTAAAAAAAACTACGAAATCATGCAAAAATCAAGGGGCTTTTTAGAGAAAATGCATCCTACACCGAGCTAGAGCAAGGATCTAAGGATTTCTTGAAGATAAGCCCGAGATTTTTGGGGTTTACCAAGCTTGAGATGAAAGTAGGGTTTCAACCAAAAGCCTTGGCAAAAAGAAAGGAATCAAAGCTAGCTCTAATACCACTGTAGTGATGGTGAAAGAGAGAAAGAAAGATGCACTCAATGGAGTACCACATGCACTCAAGGGACTACCACCATAGCAATGGAAAGCTTGAAGCTCCAAGAAAGTATGATTTAATTAGAAAAAATGATTAGCCCCTCCTAATTACAATTATTTCACTTATATACTTGCCCACCTTTTCACACTTTATTAATATTGGGCTCCCACACTTGCCCACGGTCATGTCCATGCCCATGGGCTCCTTTATGTCCAAACTATGCCCAAGGCTCTAGCCCATGCCCAACATTATTAATATTGGGCTCCCACACTTGCCCGTGGTCATGTCCATGCCCATGGGCTCCTTTATGTCCAAACTATGCCCAAGGCTCTAGCCCATGCCCAACATTATTAACACTTTTGGCCAAGCCCACTTCATTACGAAAAGTAATACTTCATGTAATTGATTACTTTTTGACAAATCACTTTTGTAATATTCGAGTACATGGCAATAACTATCCACCTATTTTAAAACATTTCCCTCCATTATGGCTTGCCTTGTACTAAAGATCACCCTATATATGAAGAAAACAAAAAATGAATTTGAGTTTCTTCAAATGATACATGTCTAGTTTCCATGGAGAGTGAGCATTAAGCTCTTTTACAAGATGAAACGGGCTTAAAAACTTTGAAAAGGGCTAAAAAACTTTGAGGTAAGTTACTTAGAATGGTGTATGTGTCATTGAGAGTAAAGATATTCGTGCTTACTTTGAGTTGTAGATTTAGAGGCTTAAAATCCATTTAATATTGGATGACATAAATGATGATATTTCATTTGAAGTGCCTTTTAGATTGAGCAGAAGTACGAGAGAGTTCATTCTTGATGTGCAGTTTGGATACAAATTTAAAGTTACAAGTGCATTGACACCTTGTTCTCTTCAAGAAAGATGTGCAACTTCTCAATTTGTAAGTAAAGAAAAACATCTTTCAATGTGATAGATGTAATTAAAAGATTTCCTTCTAAAAGCATATGTACCTAATCAAATATTGCCTTCGATTGAAAATGTGATAAAGCTCCCAAGCTTGTATGATGAAAATATCCTCTTTGAATTTTCACTAGCACCATCTAGTATGAGGACACAACGGCGGATGGAACTAAAATTTGATGGCCATGTCTAGATTGAGGAGGTCATGAGCCATATTTTAGGATTCAATGGAGTTGTAAGGTCGAGGAGGTGTGGAGGTATACATGTGTCCTTTCTTCATTCAATCGGGTGTGCATGTGTCCTTTCTTCATTCGATCGGTGTGGAAAATAATGGTCAATGGAAGGCTTGTCTTTTTAAGGTGGTTGTGGTAACAAAAAGGGATGGAACTTTATAATGTTACCATTGTGGAAGGAGTCCAAACTATTTATCCTCTTGTAAGGTATAGAAGGGATGGGAAGTTTGTAATGTTACCAACTTCTTATCCCTTGTCAATGCCTCTTTTAAGTGCAAAATGTATGTTTTCTATTGTCATGATATAGAAGGCAAGATGGTTACGCTGTGTATCATATGCATCATGTTGTAGAGGGAACATCCAAAAGGGAAATGGAGGAGTTAAAATCTAAGGTTACTAGGTTTATGAAGAATGTTGGTCAAATGAAGTCAAAATTTATTTAGAAAAGAATGGCTAGGTAGTACTTTCTATTATTGTTGCGCTCTAGAAGCATGACTAATGTGGAGCTTGATAAGGTGTCACCCTTGGACACAAAAAGGTATTCATTCTCCCTTTCTAATGAATGTCTTCCTTTTTCTTAAGCTTGTCAATTTAGTTTTTTTTTATTGCTTTCAATTATGATTTGGTAGGATTTCAAAGTGGAGAAATAGTGCAATGAGTGAAGGTGGAGCCATGGATAAAGGCTTTGACAGTATTTTGTAGTTGAAGATGAAAAGCACTTATGGTTTTTCCCAGAGCTTGGTGTTTCTTGACAGTTGACATGTTCCTCCTTTGTTGATAGGTGTCATGTGTTCAAGATATCCACCCACCCAAGGTTCAAGTTCAAGGGATCTTGGGGGTTCTTGGGTGTACTTTAACTATGTGAAGAGAATCCTTGGTTGGGGAACAATGTCATGTCATGTTTACAATCCATTTATCCAAGAACTAGAGATCCTAACAATCTGTGACTTTAAGGTTGAAGACACTCAAGTGATTTTTTGGACCCTATTGAATAGAGTCATGGAGAGAGAGGGATATATGGGGTAGCAGAGTTCAAGGGCTTCTTGGGTGATGAAGTAGAGGCAAATTGGAGATTGGGGAGCGATTTAGACAGTGTTTGATGGGCTAGAAAATATGATGGATGAGAAGGAAAGGTCTTGTATTTAGCATTGGGATGATAATTTAGATAAAAGTGTATCCCTTCACATGATCAACAAGAGTTGAAGATAAAGGTCTTGCTTTTAGCATTAGATAAAAGTGTATCCCTTCACATGATCAACAAGAGTCAACAAGAGTCGAAGATAAGATGTTGTCGTTGGAAAGACGCTCCTTTAAAACTAATTGTAGATGTGGAATTCAAGTCTTTGTGCATGGTTGGGATCAAGGTCATGCAATAAAGCCTTTAGCATTGCTATTAAATTTGGATTTGAAAGAATGATGAACGACCCTTTCATGTGTTTTTCATTCCAAGTTTCAACAACTATTTGAACATGTTTTGTGTAGGGTATGGAGAAGGATGATAGGTATCTTATTCCCAAAACAAACTTGGTAAAGTCAATCCATGGTAGTGAGTTTGCATGTTAGATTTAACAGCTGCAACCTTACATAGTGCAAAGCTTGCTTCCTACCTAAGAGGCAAGCATATTAGAGGGGGCCCAAGTGTCGAGAGGTTACGGTGCATAGATATGAGAACTATGTATTGTAGTAGCCAAAGGAATGTTATTGACTTAACAAATGATGTTGAAGAGATTGAGGTAGCAAATCTAGGTGGAGATGCTATGGGAGATGAGAAAACCGCTAGAGGGAAGTGACCAGAATCCATGTCTAACATGATCCTTGATGATGACTGCCATCGGCCGAGTTGGAGCTTATATGCTAGTTACCAATGAGAATGTGCTGTAGAGGAGGTGGATTTGCATCAAAATTCGCAAAACAAAAACACTTGAGATACATGAGGTGCCAGTGCTGCAAGATGGAGGTTTTGTAATTGATGTTATCGGAGAATGCATTTCGACAACCTAGAAGCATTGGGGAGACCAACCTATAGGGACGGACAAAAGGTTCGATGGAGGAGGGTGATAACAAAAGAAATGCAAAGTAGGATTGATTTTGCAAGGACCACACACTATGATGTGCTCACTGTCAATGTTGCCAAACCAAGAGATGAATACTTGAGAAAAGCATGTACCTATGATGTCTATTGGACCGGTCCATGGCACAACCAAGAGATGAATACTTGAGAAAAGCATGTACCTATGATGTCTATTGGACCGGTCCATGGCACAACCAAGAGATGAATACTTGAGAAAAGCATGTACCTATGATCTATTGGACCGGCGGTCCATGGCATGCAAGCATCTCTACTACATATACTTGCAACATTTGGGGGTATTGATAAACATCCTTTTGTGTACCAAGCTATTTTTTCAAAGCTAGAGGCACTCTCACTTGTGGAACTACACACTATTTAAATAATCTCCACAAAGCGATTGGGGCAATGATCCTTGGGCGGCATGAGCGTTGGTGGTGCGACCGTGTGTACGCACATCACCATTACCCCGCCCAAACGTTTTGATTTTAAAAAAACCTTAGTACGTACCATCAGAATCTCGGTTTACAGTACGATACACTTGCAGAGCTTCTTCCTCTCCATGGGCCTGCTGTGCTTCGTCCTGGACTTGCCATCTCTTCAACCATTTCTGCTCAACGACATCAAACGGGTAGGGCTTTCTTACTCCTCTTTAGCCAGGGTTTTTGATAGTGTTTTTACCCCAACCTTGCTATGCTGTTAGGATTAGGGTTTGTATTCAACAGATTTTATTGTTAGGGTTTATCGTCAAATGATCTGGCTTGCTCAACGGGTTTAAGGTTAGGTTTTGCGACCTGGCTTGATTTCTACCTACATCTAAACGGGTAGGGTTAGGGTTTGCACTCAACATACAATCTGGCTCATCGATCTCTCAAAATTGAAGTATCATACGATTGTGACCCTGCTTTTGCCATTGAAAATAAGTTTTTTGCATCACGTATCTTGCTTTTGCCATTTGGAAACAGTTTGCGGTATGTAAGGGACATTGTTTTTGGCAGTCTTTACTGCATGTGGCGAATCTGTGTGCGACCAGAAAGCTCAAGCTCCCATCTTCGTCCACCAGAAATGTTTCTATCAACCTTGCTGTTTGCTGCATCGATTGGAGCTCTGTGTCTGGAGCGTATGAGGTAAGTGTTCCAGACTAGTCTGCAAAGGAAAGACTACTACCATCCATGCTTCAAGTCATCATATATCGTCCATAGCATGTGTGCTTTGATTCATCATACTGTATGACATTTTGATTTCTACTATTTGAACAACACCATTCCAACCTGCACTAGTACAGACGTCTTCATCCATGTGCTTTTAGATTTGTCTTTGATTCATTCTGTGCCACCATGCAGCCACACTTCATCTACATGCCAACGGAATCTCTGAATCTCAGAGACTTTCATCATGCTGTGACTAGCTTACTCCCTTCTTCAGCAGTAAGAACATCATCTGGTCATGGCCAAGGCAAGTGCTTATTGCACACCTATGATTCCAAAGCTTCTAAAGGAATGCAAATTTTTACATTTTAGGTTGTGTGCACTAATATCAAAAAAGGTGTTTCGTATGATTCTCTGTACTGTGTCTTTGAGGGACATAAACATAGAAAGTGATATGAGTAGAAACTGCAACGGGTACTATCTTCTCCACATGGAAAGTGATGAGAAGAAACTGTAATGCATACTATCCTCCCACCTAGCAAGCATAGGCAGATCAACATGAACTGGCCCTCCATCCTGTGTAACAATGGAAAACATTGTATGTAGATGATGCCGGATCAAGGCTGCCACACCTCCAGATCCTTGGAGAGGCTTGGACTCCTCCAAAGGTCCAGGTCTTGCCTTTGCAGGCAGACTCCCATGTATAACCTGATACCACAAGCAGTTCTTGTATAGAAAACAATGTCTATTTTTGTATAAGATAAGTCTCTGCCAAGTCTCCGGGATCTGACCACAAAGTATTGTTACAATTTCAGGTGGCCATGTGCAGTGCATCGGTCCATCTGTGTAGGCTGCACTTCCCCTTCTCCATATCTGCCCTGATCTAGACCATACTGGCTTTCTGATGCTCCATCTGTAATGAGGTTAGGTCCTCTCCAAAGTAAATCTGTGTGCCTTGTAAAGCCATGCACTTCTTCAAGAAATCAAGTCATGTTTGGCTGTCCTTGAACTTTGAGAGGAGTAGATGCTCTCTAGTAATGTCCTTTCCAGCTCTTCGTGCATCCACAAAAAAAACCTCTTCAATCCCCATTTTCTTGCGTAAGTGGGTACTATCATCTTTGGGGGAAGTTCCCTCTGGTAGACTTGTAACTTGCACATAAAGAGCTCTAGAAAGTTGTATTAACATCTTCAAAAGGCCAAAATGACCTATCAGACCAAAATGTTACATGTCCATGGAATACATCATCATGGTACTGAAAGTAAAGCTAAAAGAAAATATCCGTGAAAAAAAAACCCACAAAGAGCCTCAAGCTCTCGCATCAACCAAGAATATCTCTTATAGGGTGCTGCAACATGGTACCCAATGTGAAGCATGGCCTCTTATCACATGCGCAGAAGCTCTTTGTGTCTTCTTTCAGACCTAAGCAATTGAATAGGATCCTTGGTGCAAATCACCAACAAAGACAAAGAGTAGAGAGAGCGCTGTGTTATTAGTACAAAAGCTGTCAATATGACTACAAATTTCAAAATTTGTGGCCTTTGGCCTTCCAAAAGGTAAACTAAGACCTTTTAATGGACTTGACTCTTGACCTGCCCCAAAATAGGGTTAGATGATCTGCAAAGAACAATGCCTTGCCTTTTTATAGGCTCTTGGAAACCTTTTTCAATTGGCTGATTGCTGGTCAGCCAATTCCATGGACTCATAAATTTATGTATGCTGCCAACTTGAAGTATGTCACCTCCTATGCTTGGCTGACTGGGTCCTAGTACACAAAGAAGACTTCCGGTGCTTGTCAAGGACTTATTTCCCTAAACTATTGTTTGTCTTTGCCTAATCAAGGATTAGCTTGGAAATCTGCCATGTCCATGTGTGCACATGACATCCCCTCTTGCTAAACTTGATGACGTGATTCCAACCTTTGACCTTGGATGACTGTCATCATCCACTTGTCTCCTCATCGACTCCCAAACTTGTCATCCTTGCCTTCATGCCTTCATGGCAACCTTTTCACTGTAAACCTTGCCATGTCTCTGATTCCACTCCACATCTGGTGGTGAGATCTGTGCATCTGTTCCACTGTGTCCCCTTGCCTTCATGCCCTGTCCTTGAATACTACAATGGGCTCCTTCTCGAGGTTGATCATGGCATCCTTGCTTCACCCCCTTGGAACCATTTTCTTGAGACCCTATTAAAAAGAGTGGTTAGCAAACATCATAAGATAAGCTAATCACAAATATACGACTCCTTGATTATAAGAGAACATAAATGTTAATGTCATGTGAATAAAATGCCATGGACATTCTCAAAGCTAATCCAGAAGGGGTAGCCAAGAAAAAGACCATTAGAACTAGAAATTGGAGCATAAGGTGTTGAAGAGACTAGTTTGGACTTGGAGCAAGGACATGGAAAGCATGGGAAGTGTTGTCGGCTGAGATAGGAGATTGTCGGCCGTACCAATTCAGAGGCGGGCAGCAGGGGCTTCAGTTTATGGAGAAAACGCAGCCCGACCACCAACATTTATTGGAGATCATGCCCAGTCGGCTAGTCCGGCAGTCGGCCAGCGTTTCATTTGTCTAGCATGCCTATAAAAGGGCAAGTTTGCTCATTGTGTAACTCATTCATTCCTTTATGGGATGGGTCCTTAGAGTAGGACTAGATTTTGGTGTTTATCACCTTTTGTATGAGGCAACCTAGGGCTGTAGAAAAGTACCTTTTTGTACTATATGAAATATATTGAATTTCCAGCCATCTCTCTCTCTCTCTCTCTCTCTCTCTCTCTCTCTCTCTCTCTCTCAGCATCGGCGATGTATGATATCTTATATCCCTCTTATGGCACTGGATGGAGTTAGACATAGATCTGCATAGCATGCTTGTACTACCCCTTCAGCATATAGAGATGCATCTTGCCTTAGCACTCCATCCACATCCCCACCCCCCTTATATTGTTTGTATATGGGCTCCACCGATCCATGATGATTCACAGTTGTATCCAGACACATGCACACTTTTTCTTTTGTTTCTTTTCTTCCGATGACCGGAAGAACACAGTTGTATTATTTTTTGTCTCATAGGCCGACTTTGGCCTCTTGTAGACGTTAATATATCTTTCTTCTTTCTTTCTCTCTCTCTCTTCTGTCTGCGTTTTGCATCAACATGTTTCCAGTGGTGTTTAGGGCTGAAAGAAGACTCCTAGAGCTTCCACGTGTTACATTGGTATCAGAGCATCAGGCTCAGCAAAGCTAAACACTGGATGGTGTACATGTCCGAGGTACAGGAAAGTACACGGATACGAAACCCAAGGCAAGGAACATAGAATCGGGAAGAGCTCCCAGGAGGTTTGTCGGTGGTGTTCCACAAAGCCAGAGGGGATGGCAGTCCTGTGAGTCAGATAGGTTCTCAGGCAATGGTCCCAAGGGAGGATTTTCCTCCAAGGGGTGATGTGAGAGTACAGACTCATTTCTCAGGAATGAAGACCAAGATAGTGTTCAGAGTCAGGGCAAGAATGGATTGGGAACTGGAGGGAACAGACGCATAGATCTTATTCAGAGTTAGAGTGGTTTTGGAGACCGGGCCGGATTTTCAGTGAAAAGGGTTGACAGAGTTGGATGGATGACGGAGGGACTTCGGGAATAGAGTGGGATAATGACAGTCATCCAAGAATAGGTTGGAATCCTGTCATCAAGTTTAGTAGAGGGGGATGTCATGTGCATAAAATGCCATGGACATTCTCAGAGCTAATCTAGAAGGGGCAGCCAAGAAAAAGACCATTAGAACCAAAAATTGGAGCATAAAGTGCTGAAGAGACTAGTTTGGACTTGGAGCAAGGGCATGGAAAGCATGGGAAGTGCTGTTGGTTGAGACATGAGATTGTCGGCCTTACCAGTTCAGAGGCGGGCAGCAGGTGCTTCAGTTTATGGAAAAAACGCAGCCGACTAGCATTTATTGGAGATCATGCCCAGTCGGCTGGTCCGATAGCAGTTTGGCCAGCGTTTCATTTGTCCAGCATGCCTATAAAAGGGCAAGTTTGCTCATTATGTAACTCATTCATTTCTTTATGGGATGGGTCCTTAGGGTCCTTAGAGTAGGACTAGATTTTGGTGTTTATCACCTTTTGTATGAGGCAGCCTAGGGCTGTAGAAAAGTACCTTTTTGTACTATATGAAATATATTGAATTTTCAGCCATATCTCTCTCTTTCTACTCTCCCTTGTGTTTGCATTTTGCATCAGCATGTTTCCAGTGGTGTTCAGGGCTGAAAGAAGACTCCCAGAGCTTCCACGTGTAACAAGGAGTATTCCCAATCTATTCACAAGAGAACAAGCATAGAAGGCTTGCCTCTAGAATAGATGACTACTCACAAAGGAGAATGAAGCTTGCATAAGCAAGAGACAAAGACTAGAGTATTGTTGCCACAAAGGCTCACTTCTCTATTGCTTTCCAAAGGAATACACCACAAAGGCTACAACAAAGAAGTGTCATCCCACATAGGGTGGGTGGGTATTTATGCATCAAGCCAAAGGGGGGCGCCTAGATCAAGTGGGCATGCCACTTGCCTCCACAAGATCATCCTTCTCCACATATCGAAAAGGTTCCTAAGATAGCTAAGATCACCTTGGACCACTATGATTAATCATATCATAGTTCCGTAGCTTACAAAGTATTAAAACCACCCACCTAAGGTAATGTGCCTACAACTAATGTAGATCAGATCTTTCAATACCCTCTCTTGATCTACATACATACCTCACAGGGTGTGTAGATCAAGACTCGCACAAAGTGAAAAACACAAAAGTAAATATGCCCACTGGCTATCACATAGATACAATTGTCCAATGACAATAATGAAGATCAAATAGTACACCTTTAGAACGTCATGTCTGCACAGTTTGCTTCATGCTTTGTAGGTTCTTCTTTCTTTAGCTTCATTCGCCTCATCTCTCTTCTTCTTGTAGCAATCCTTGATGACATGGCCTTTCTTTTTGCAGTAGAAACAAGACCTCGCAGTCTTGAATTTTTTCTTTTGACCATCCATCAATAAAGCTGTCTCACTTGAGTGCCGAGGGTTTGTTGTATCACTAGTAGTAGTAGTAGTTGAAGTAGAGGCTTTCCTTCCTTCCAATCTTGTCTCCTCAAGAATGAGTGAAGATGATACAATGACAAGAGTTAGATTAGGTTGATTTGCAATGACACTAACACATTGCTTATATGTTGCATACATACTTGCAAGCAATATAAAAATAACCTCTTCTTCTTGGACTACCACACCAGCTCCAGTAAGCTGGTCTATTAGACACCTTATGTCATTAATGTGAGAAGCCACTTTGGTCTGGTCTTCTCCTCTTTCTCCAACTTGTATAATTTCTTTCTTAAGAAAAGACGAGATGTAGCATTTACTTGACCAAAAATTGCTCTTAATCTTAGCCAAGCATCATTAGAGGTAGGAGCGGAATTGACTTGATGTATTTGGTTATCACTCAAGCCATTGATAATGTATGAGAGAGCCTTTGCATCATTGCTTTCTTGTTTTGTAACCATATCAGGATTCCTGTTTTGTAACCATATCAGGATTCCTTGCATTTGGTTTCCTCTCAGTTCCATTTACAATTCCCCAAAGCTCTCTATCTGTCAAAGCCATTTGCATTTTGATGGCCCAAGTGTGATCCTTAGATCCATCAAACCTATCTCCTCTTTTGAAATACCCATTTTCATTACTCCCCATTGCTAAAAAATGAAAAACTACCCTCTTTGAACCCTTTATAGATGAGGGTTTGTACAAAAGAAGATAAGAGTACTACTACTCTCCTTGCTTCACAAAGAAGTCTCCCTCACCACCATACAACTCCAATTTTTTACTTAAAAAAACAGTGAATCCCCAAGACCTAGCAGCATGTTACTAAGATGGAACTTTCTTCCTCTTAGTGACAAGTCTCTTTAATTTTATTTAAGTGTTTGCTCCTAGATCTCTCTTTTAGTTTTATCACATTGGTGGATTCACATGAAGATGCCATCTTTCCTCTATAAAAAATGAGTGAAAGTCCTTTAAACAAGGAAAACCTTTTACAACGATTTTTTTTTCTTTTACTCACAAAGAGTGTGGACACAAATGTTAAGAAGAATTAGCTTCAGACCACAACAAGAGAATTTATGGTGAAGACTTTAATAGCCAACTAAGACATATTTTCCAAAGTCCGAAAATAGAAGGGAAGTGCCTGGAATCGAGCTGGCTGACTGAGCATTACAGGCGCCGCGTATTTGTTGCCGTGTTTTGTTGCCGCCTTGATGAGGCCACCCAAGAAAGGTAAGTAGCCATTGCTATTGCTTTACTGCATCCACTAGTGTGTACATCTCACCGGCACCATACCTTGTTTGAAGCTGGCCGCCGAGCGTTGATAATTCTACAGTCTTCGATGAGCGCTGAGTTTGCTGGCCGCTGAGCGCACTTACTTTAGACACTGGCTTGTTGACTGATGAGAGCGTTGCCTTCAGCCGGGTTAGCTTGCACCAATCGTGGTTGTTGCCACCAGACGTAGCCACTAGCTGCTGTTTGCCGCCTCTTCCACTTCAAAGGTACACTAGCCACTTCAGAGGTACACCAGCTGCGATTTGGTTCTGCTGCTTTCTTGATCGCCACCACAAGGAGATTTGACTGAGTGTTGCTTAGTCTTCTCATTTCTAGTTTACACAAGTTCTTGTATAAAAGAAAAAAATTTACACACAATCACTCTTTCCCTCTTGCTCTTACTCACAGAGAAATGCTCCCTCTCTCACTCAGATTTGTAGAGGATTCTTAACATACAATGATATGATCACATAGATCTTGAGAGACTTCTCTCTCTCTCTCTCTCTCTCTCTCCTCACAAAAGAGATTGTGAATCTCTCTTCTCAATTGAAAATAACTCTCTCTCACTTCCTCTCTTGATTGCCACCATCATTAAGAGAAAATAACTCTCTCTGACTTCTTCTCTTGATTGCAACCTTCATTAAGAGAGAATAAGATGTAGCTCACCTATGTGAAAAAACCAACACTCACAATGGTGTTACCCACAAACAAACTCTCTCTCTCTCTCTCTCTCTCTCTCTCTCTCATTTCCCTCTTGAATCAAAGGTCTTGAGTTCAAATCTTGTGGGATAGATCAATTTGGTCTCTTGGGATAGTTTCCTACGACGTTAAAAAAGTTCTCTTCTCTCTCTCTCTCTCTCTCTCTCTCTCTCTCAATCTTGTTGATTTGCCACTAATCGATAATTAAGAGGTTAGTTTTATGTAAAATGAGAATTAGTATCACTTTCACAAGATTTTCCTAATCCCAACATGTGCCACTCAAATGGAGATTAGTTAGAGAAATGACATCTAGATTCTATTCTCACAACAAGTTGTCTTGCCAAATCTTTCCACCTCTAATCACATCTTAATTATCGTCTAATCTCTTTGTTAATGATGTTGATTCTAGCATTTGATCCACCATAGCTCATTACATTGCTGTAATGATCATTTTTTAAGTTATTTTCAACTAGTCCTCTGTATCCCTAGCCAGTGGAGGGGCTTGATCTCCCTCCAAGAGAAACATTAGGGGAAATGCTTCTAGCCCAACATAGCTACTTCATTGGTGCTCCAACCAAATAAATCAGCGCAGCAAACCACCGGCGCAATTAGGAGATAATCGCGTTTTTTCCAGCGCTTGTTTTTCTGAAGAAAATGAAGATCTTGTCTGCTCCAGTTGCAATGGGTCTGATTCCTCTTAGCCTCAGGGGTTTTCAAGGGTGCTCTACAAGCTGAAGTCAGAATTTGATTTGATCAAGTTTACAGTGAGATCCAAGCTCTTCATCAAATCTGCAGGTGACTTTGGTAAAACAGAGTAAAACAGAGATTAAGCATTCAATGTTTGGTCAAATCTTGTGTTTCTTGGCTGAATCCTCTTGTAATATGCGGAAGCTTCGGAGAAGGATCGGTACTTCAAAACTCAGAAATCAGCACTCTTTTCGCGACGGAATTACCGTACAAACTGAAAGACGATGTGCAGAAAATAGAGAGAGAAGGGGGAGATGGAGAGGACACAGTATTGGGTCCCAATTACCCTCTGTAGGGCCCCCACCACGGATGGTGTATTTGCTTTATTAGAATGATGTAAATTTGAAAACAAATACAAAGTACTTGACCTTTTCTTGGCTGGAAAACCTGCCTTTGACCTTCAGTCCTTCACCCCTTTGCTTTAGCAAGTTCTTGGCTGTCCTGGCCCTTGTTTGCTTGGAGCACTTGGTGAATTATGAGATAACTTCAATGATTTCTTGGCTGGGCTTTTATACCCCCTTTTGCATCCAGTCGGCCAGCTTCAGGAAGCTCCACCACTGGGTCTTATTTACTAAATGCTTTCACACTATAATAAATGCTGTCCAGCCTGCGCTTATGCTTGTGTGGGACAGTACCATGCTGCGCATGGGTGTGGGCCTGCCCCTACACCTGGCCGACCTGCTGGTTAGGGTTTCTGACCCTGTCGGCTGCCTGTCCAGCAGCAGTAAAGTTGGCCGACAGCCCTCCCAGTCCATGCCATAGCTGGTGGGCACAGCCTGGGCCCTCCTGGCCCCTTGGGGGTGGTTCTACACCTCCCCCATGCCCACACTAAGAGTGCAAGTGCACTGGGGTAGCCCTATGGGTTGGCCCCATCTTTACATGCAAACCTACATGCCCACAGAGGCCCGGCATCCAGTTGCAAACCAGATACACAGAACATCTGACATCATTCCAGAGGGACTCACAGCGCGGACTGGCACTGCTTCATGTGCAGGACAGTGCACACCTGACCTTGGACTCATGTGCAGGACAATGCACACCTGACCTCGGACGACTGAGATGGATCCCTGGTTGACTCGTCCCGGACTGGGCTCACATGGGACCAGCTCACCATCCCAGGTCCTGCACCTTCTGTACAAAAATGTCTACGTGGCATCCAAGTGCGGGATGCACGTGACATCCCCTTCTGCTTAACTTGACGGAAGCTGCATAGCCTCCAAATAATCCGTCAATAATGCCGGATAGTCTTCGAAAAATTCTTTGTCGAGCCATACCGCTTCATGAGTTCCTCGGTCTTGAAACCTCGTGAGAAACTGTCGTAGTCTTCGGCCTGAGCCATGCTTGAAACGGTGCAAAAGGATCTGTTCTGGAACCATTACTTCTGCTTCATCAATGATGTTTGGTTCCGCTTCGTCTTTGACCTCTGAAGGGGGTGGACCTGCATATGGCTTTAACCAACTGACATGAAATACATCGTGCATAGTCCAACTCGGAGGTAGCTTTAACTGCATAGACACCTCATTAATCTTCTTCCGGATGGGAAATGGTCCGAAGCTCCTGAAAGACAACTTTGGGCATCGCTTGCCCACCTGCTTCAATCTTTGCTTCATAATCCGAAGATACACCCAATCCCCTTCCGAAAACTTCATGTCCCTTTGGTCTTTATTGGCCTGTCGAGTGTAGGCTTCTTGCGCTTTAGCCAATCTGTCTTTAACGGACTGTAGGATCTCCTGGTAAGACTCCGTCACTCAGTTCGCCTCCGGTACTGAAGACGAAGTCCTGGTTAACAACGACTGGAAAGGCCTTCCAAACGCTGCCTCATATGGAGTCCTACCAATAGCTGAAGAAAAAGAGTCATTCAAAACAGCTTGAACTAAAGGCAAAAACGATTCCCACTTACCTTGCTGATTGTGGACATAACACTTCAGCACATCAAAGGCCAACTGGTTGTATATCTCTGTTTGGCCATCTGTCTGTGGGTGGAATGCACTGGAAAAATTCAACTTAGTACCAAAATTATCAAACAATGCCCTCCAAAAATGACTGGTAAACTTGGCATCTCGGTCTGACACTATGGTCCTAGTAATCCCACCAATCGGGTACCAATGCCGAATGAATAGCTGGGCAACATCCTCGGCGGTCACATTGGCCCTGCAAGGAATAAGCATAACAAATTTGCTGAACCTGTCAACAATAGTTAAACATTGTGTATTACGCTTACTCGGACTGGGAGGCAGATTTGTGACAAAGTCCATCGAAATGCCCTGGAAAGGACCCTCAGGAATTGGCAAAGGCTGTAACAACCCTATCTTCTTTCCACGAGGAGCTTTCACCTTTTGACAAATGTCACAGCGTTGTACATATGTAAACACATCACGCCTCATCTTTGGCCAATAGTATTGCCGTTCTAATTTCTCCAGAGTCGAATTCATACACCTATGACCACTTGTAATGGCATCATGGGCATCATGGAGAAGAGCTGCCCGGAATGATTTCATGACACATAGTCGGCCTTTGTAGAAAAGCCAACCATCGCGTATCAGAAAATGGCATGGTCCTGTGGCATCCAATGCCTGTTCCCACTGTGTACCGAATTCCTCGGAATCCGAGTACGTGTGCTTCATGTCTTCTAGTCCTGTACCAACAAGGTCAAGTCTAGTGGTCTGAATCGCAGATACTTGTCCCTTCCTGCTCAAAGCATCGGCCACTGGATTGGCCTTTCCTGGAAGGTACTCAATCATTCCACTGAACTGCTGGAATATCTGACTCCAGCGGTGTTGTCGATCACTCCACTGTGCACTTGGCATCGTTTGAATCCAGCGCAATGCTTGATGGTCAGTGCGAACCTCGAAGTCACGGCCATACAGGAAATGTTTCCAATGTTTCAAGGCCTGAATAACTGCTAGGAGTTCACGATCATAGACTGAGTAATTCTTTTCGGCGGGCAGTAACTTACGAGACATGTAAGCTACCGGATGACCATTCTGTTGCAACACACCTCCAATTGCGATGTTACTCGCATCGGTGATCACTTGAAATGGTTCGTCCCACGAGGCAAGGGCTAAACAAGGCGCTTCTGACAAAGCCACCTTGAGGTTCTGGAATGCCTCCAACGCTCGTGGAGTCATTCGAATATTTTGCCTCCTTGTTTTCACTCCCTTTAGCAGATCGGTGAGGTCTGCCGAGAGATCAGAAAACTTGTCAATGTGGGTGGAATATGCCTGGCATATACCCACAAATGATCTAATGTCATAAGCGGTCTGAGGTACTTCCCAGTTAACAATCTCGGCCACTTTAGCCGGATCAAGTCGAATGCCTTCGGCACTAATTATATATCCCAAGTAATGTACCTGGAACAGATAAAATTCTGACTTCTTTTCATTGACATAGAGCTCGTTGCTTTCCAGCAACTTAAGGACTTTCTCCACATCAATGTCATGCTGCTCAACTGTAGCTGAAAATATGAGTATGTCGTCCAGAAATATGAACACACACACTCCAATCAACTCCCGGAAAATACGCATCATCATGCGGTTAAATGTAGCTGGGGCGTTCGTCAAACCAAATGGCATGACCACAAATTCATGGTGGGTCCGTTCTGTACGGAAAGCTGTCTTGGGGATGTCCCCCTCAACAATCCGAACCTGGTGGTACCCACTCTTTAAATCCAGTTTGGAGAACACCTTAGCTCCATTCAGCCTCTCGAGAATATAGTCAATTCGAGGCATCGGGAATTTGCTCTTGATAGTCAGCTTGTTGAGTGCACGATAATCGACACACTGTTGGGGTAAAGGCGTTATGCCCACCCTTATAGTGTGTACAAGCCCATAAGTTATAGTACATAGTACACTTAGTACTTTTAATGTACTAAGTGCACTATGTGTACTAGTGCAATATACATGTGTGATAGGGGAGTCACACACTCATGCTTTTCATGAGTTGACTTATCCCCACAACTCTCTCTCTCTCTCTCCCTTGCTTCTCTGTGTATGTCTCCCATGAATGAACTCTAAACCCTAATTTAGGTTTCTCCCCATCAACTGGTATCAGAGCTGGTTGTTGTTCCTGCTCCCGCCTTCCCTATTGCTGGTGAAGCATTTTCGTCGCGAAGAACCTCTTCTGCTCTGCTGGCCGCCCCCTCTCCCTGCTGATTTCTGTCTTTCCTTGCCCAGCCAGTAGGCGTGGGCTGGCTCAGCTGTTGCCCAGCCAGCAGCGTGGGCTGCCCCAGCTGCCCAGCAGCCAAGCGAAAACTGCCTAGCAGCCAGGCGGGCTGCCCAGCAGCCACGAGCGAGGAGGTCAGCACACGGCGCAGGCAAACGGCGCAGGCGAAGCTGGAGAAGATAGCGTATAGCCATCAGGCACTGTCGACTTCAGGCGTACTAGCTACTATAGCGCTACACGATCGAAGATAGGTTGGCGCCAAGCGTCGAGCGAAGACAGCGTAGGCGAACAGCGTGGAGCTGGTGAAGCGTGGAGTTCTGTCATTGGCGAACGTTGAATCACTCGCATGCGATAAGCCAAGAAGTCGAAGCGTAAGGCAAAATAGGCGTCAGCTAGCGCCAGGCGCTCATCAGCGAGCGAACCAGGCAAAGCTGGCGGAGCAGGTCTCTCCAATTCGCCGCCCCCTCTCTGCCGCCTTCCTTCTAGTCTTCTAGCTGGCGACTCTCCCCAACACGTGTGCAGCTTCATCACCGCCTGCACAGAACAGAAGCAGCCATCAAATCTGCAGCAAAAGTGCCCCCCTTCTCACCTGCACAAAGCAGAAGCAGATTCCTGCAACAAAAATTCAGCCTGCAAATTGGATTGAAATCAAAGGTATTTTGCTTCAATTTTGGATTTTCCTTGTCAAATCAAGCAATTGAGCAGGTACAGGTACCAAATTGCTCAATTTTTGAGCAAAATTGACAAAATTGGGTGACATTGGTCACAATCAGGATAAATTTGCAGGAAATTGGTCAAATCAGGATCAATTTGCAGGAAATTGGTCAAATCAGGATCAATTTGCAGGAAATTGGATGTCAAAATTTGGGGCTTTTGATGTAATTGTGCAATTAAGCACTCATACATGCTGTATGATGTGAAAAATTGCACATTTGGGCAAAATTGCAGCAAATTGCAGCAAATTGCAGTGCAAATCAAGGGGCTTTTGTGCCGATTGGGTTGATTTGCATGCACGCAATCGCATTTGATGCTGTAATTAATGTGCTGATGCCTTACAAGCACTCAATGTGCCTGTAAATCAAGGGGCTTTCATGTATTTGATGTATATGTGGCCAGGGGGAAGCATCGTGAACACTCTGGATGCCTTTACGTGCGTCAATGTACCATGCATGATCAGAAATTGATCTCAAATCAAGGGGCTTTTCAAGTTTGTATGCTTGTTGAGCTTGGCAAAGCAGCAGGCAAGACATTTATGCCTTGAATCCTCAAAAATCAGCTTGCAGTCAAGGGGCTTTTGCCCAATTTCTGTTCGGAACTGTTGTATGCAGTATACAGGACTGTAAAAGTCTGATTTTCACTCATTTGGACAGCCAGGAGAGCATTTATTGCTACTGTACCTGCTGGTACAGATTTGGTACAGATTTGTGCATGTTTTGGCATGGCTGTACATTGTTTTGAGTGATCAAAAGGTTCAAATTCAGCTGCTGAAATTGCCGGTACAGGTTTGGTACATCATTGGAGAGCGCTTAGTACTGCTGTACAGTACTTTGGAAGGGCAAAAGAGCACATTTAAGGTGCTGTCCAAAATCTGCAGCAACCAGATTTTGGTGTTTTCATCACAAAAAGTGGGAGAAAAGTTGCATTCTTGCTTCCGCAGTGGGAGATAAAGCTTGGGAGAACATTTGTAAGCACTTTGTGTGCTTTGGGTGCAGTGTTTGCACATCTTGGGTGCAGTGTTTGCACATTTGCAGGGAGTCAGGCATTACAGGTTGCATTTTGCTATGGCAACCACAGGTGAGAGCTCTTCATTGCTTCACATCAAGAAGCTTGAAGGCTCGCATAATTATGATATTTGGCAAACCCAGTGCTACAATGTGTTGCTCCAGAAAAAGCAGCACAAGCCTATCAAAGAAAGGGGTGTGATGCCCGCTTCTCTTACAGCTGAAGAGTGGGAAGATATGGATGAGCTGGCAAGATCTACTATCATGTTGTCTGTGTCAGACTCATTACTTTTCAGCATTCGTGAAGAGAAGACAGCTTGGGGAATGTGGCAGAGATTGCAGGACTTGTATGCCCAACAAAGTGCCTCAAGCAAAGTGTATTGGTTGAAGAAACTCATAGGCCTTCAGATGAAGGAAGGGGCTTCTATGACAGCCCATCTCAATGAGTTTAATGGTATTGTCAGCCAGGTTATAAATCAAAAGTTGGCAATGGACGATGAGTTCAAAGCCACTTTTTTGTTATGCACTTTGCCAGAGAGTTGGGACACATTCAGGACAGCCACTAGTAATTCGCATGCTATGCTGTCATATGCAGATGTTGAGGGTGCTCTTCTTCAAGAAGAGATGAACAGGAAAAACAACTCTGTGGGAAAGTCCAATGCAATGAATGCACGTGGGAGATCCCAGCAAAGGGGGAAAAGCCAAGAAAGGGGAAGGAGCAAGTCTCGCTCGAAAAAGGATTTGGAATGCCATTATTGTGGCAAGAAGGGACACATTAAAAAGCAATGCTACAAATGGAAAAATGATCAGAAAGAAAAGGGAAAAGGCAAAGACAAAGAGAAGGATGAAGCCAAAGATGTAAAGCCAAAGGGCAAAAGTGGAGTCAAGATCGAAGAAATCAATGTGTCACATGCAGGTGGCAGTGAGGATGAGGTCCTCTTTACGTCTTCACTTGATGCCCATTCACTTCTTACAGGTGGTCATGGTATGCACTCATGGATCATTGATTCAGGTGCCTCCTTTCATGTCACAGGTTGCAGAGACTTGTTTGTCAGGTACACTGCTGGCAATGAAGGAGTGGTTTATTTGGGTGATAACCATGCATGCAAAATTCTTGGCAGAGGTGATGTGAGGCTTGTATTTTCAGATGGCTCACAGCTTATGCTCCATGATGTCAGGCATGTGCTTGAGATCAAGAAGAATCTGCTTTCTACTGGACAGCTTGATGATGCTGATTATGTTACCACATTTGGTAGTGGAAAGTGGAAGATTAGTAAGGGCTCACTGGTTGTTGCCAGAGGCTCTAAGGTGGACACTCTTTATTTCATGCATGCAGGTGTTTGTCACCATGCTAATGTAAATGCAACCGAGCTGCCGGAAATTTCTATGTGGCATAGCCGGTTGGGACACATGAGTGTCAAGGGAATGGAGCAATTGTCTCGTTTGGGTTACTTGCCTTCTCTAAAGTTTTCAAGTTTTCAGTTTTGTGAGCATTGTATATATGGTAGGCAACTACAGTGCCCCCACAAGAAAGCTCTTGGACAGAAAGATGCTCAGTTAGAGCTTGTGCATACAGATGTATGTGAGATGCCTCAGCTTTCTTTGGGAGGGGCAAAATATTTTGTGTCTTTTATTGATGATGCCACACGTAAGGTGTGGGTCTATCCTCTTCGTTTGAAGAGTGATACATTCTCAGTGTTTGAGAAGTTTGTTGCTCTTGTTGAGAATCAAACTGGCAAAACACTGAAGGCTTTGCGTTCCGACAATGGTGGAGAGTATATGTCCAAACAGTTTCAGGACTTTTGTGATGCTAAAGGCATCAAGAGGGAGCTTTCTACTCCTTATGATCCTCCACAAAACGGGACAGCAGAGAGGATGAACAGGACCATACAGGAGAAGGTCCGTTCTATGTTGTCACATGCTGCATTACCTCATGGTTTTTGGGCTGAAGCTGTTATGACAGCCGTACACCTTATAAATAGGTCACCTAACACGAGGCTTGGTGGGAAAGTGCCAGAAGAAGTATGGACAGGGAAGCCTCCGTCATACAAGCACTTGAGAGTGTTTGGTTGCGTTGCGTACGTGCACATACGCAGGGAAATGCGCACCAAACTTGATCCTAAGTCTCATAAATGCATATTCCTAGGATATGGTGACAGAGGTGAAATGGGGTATAGACTTTGGGATCCCATGAATAGAAAGATCATACGCAGCAATGATGTCATTTTTTGATGAAACATGCATGTATAAGGAGCCTGCAAGGCAACAGGAGCCTGGCAGAGTCATCTTTGATGATGATGGACATCATGGACAACAACAAAGGGCTGTAAATCAGCCATTACAGCAGGAAAACCAGCCCTTAAATGGTGCTGAAAATGGTCCAAATGGACAGCCAGAGATGGCAGAAGATATCCCTATGGATATACCACAGTTGGAGGATATACCGGGCATGATTTTTCAGCCTTATGGCATGGAACAGGAGCCACCAATGGGTGATATGCAGGCTGGACAGCAACCTGCAAATGATGGTCATTGGGTACGGAGGTCCACTAGACCCTCCAGAGCCCCTGACAGGTTTGTTCCAGGGGTTGACTATTTGATGCTTACTGACTGTGGGGAGCCCTCATGTTACAAAGAGGCTTTACAGAGGGCAGACAAGGCTCTATGGGAGCGTGCCATGAAGTCAGAGATGGATTCTCTGCATAAAAATGGAACATGGAAATTGGTGCCTTTGCCTGCAGGCAAAAAGGTTTTGCCATGCAAGTGGGTATACAGGCTCAAAGTTGCATCAGATGCAAAGCCAAGATACAAAGCCAGGTTAGTGGCTAAGGGCTTCAAGCAGGAATATGGTGTGGACTTTGATGAGATCTTCTCTCCAGTGGTCAAAATGACCACACTTAGAGCTGTGTTGGCTTTGGTTGCGCATGATGATCTGGACTTGATTCAGATGGATGTGAAGACTGCTTTTCTTCACGGTGATCTCCATGAGGAGATATATATGCAGCAGCCAGAGGGTTATGCAGAGAGTGGAAAGGAGAAGCTTGTATGCAAGCTGAAAAAGAGTCTTTATGGGCTCAAACAGGCACCAAGAGAATGGTATCATAAATTTGATACATTCATGAAATCACAGAAATTCAGGAGAAGTGACATAGATCACTGCTTGTACACCAAGAAAGCTTTGGATGGCAGTCTCTTGATTCTCATTTTGTATGTTGATGATATGTTGATTGCCGGGAAATCTCGTAAAGAGATGGATGCCTTGAAGAAGAGGCTGCACGAGACCTTTGATATGAAGGATTTGGGTGATGCAAATCACATTTTGGGTATGCGGATACTTCGGGACAGAAATCAGCATGTGTTGTATTTGTCTCAGAAGGAATACATTGGCAAAGTCTTGCAGAGGTTCAATATGGATGGGGGGAAGAAAGCTAGTACTCCTTTGCCTCCATATGTGAAACTCAGTGCTATGGACAGCCCACAGTCAGATAGAGACAGGGCTGATATGGCCAAGATTCCGTATGCTTCAGCTTGTGGCAGTCTCATGTATGCCATGGTTGCTACTAGGCCGGACATTGCATTTGCAGTGGGAGTGGTTTCTAGATACATGGCCAACCCTGGCAAGAAGCATTGGGAAGCAGTGAAAGGTGTCATGAGATACCTGAAGGGCACACAGGATTTGTGCATTTGCTTTGGCAAACAGGATGCATTAGTGCATGGTTACACGGATTCGGATTATGCCGGTCATCCAGATAACCGGAAGTCTACTACCGGTTATGTATTTACATTCACAGGAGGTGCTGTGTCATGGATATCCAGGATGCAGAAGTGCACTGCCTTATCTACTACAGAGGCCGAGTATATTGCAGCCACAGAGGCTTGCAAGGAGGCATTATGGCTATCTCGGTTAGTAGTTGATTTGGGTTATACAGGGGATATTCCATTGTTGCATTGTGACAGTCAGAGTGCCATTCAGTTGGCAAAGAACCCTGTTTTTCATGCAAAGACGAAGCATGTGGATGTGAAGTATCACTTCATCAGAGAGGTGATAGAGAACAAGCAAATTCAGCTTGTTAAGATTCACACGGATGACAACCCGGCTGATCTGTTGACGAAGAGTTTGCCTCCGGAGCGGTTTGCTCATTGCAGACACTTGATGGGCATTGGATGAGGCCAGTTTCAGCCTTGATATGGCCTTGTATATTATCATGTACATGCTGATTTTTCTTTTCCTTTACTTAAGGGCACTTTGCCTTTAAGTGGGAGGTTGTTGGGGTAAAGGCGTTATGCCCACCCTTATAGTGTGTACAAGCCCATAAGTTATAGTACATAGTACACTTAGTACTTTTAATGTACTAAGTGCACTATGTGTACTAGTGCAATATACATGTGTGATAGGGGAGTCACACACTCATGCTTTTCATGAGTTGACTTATCCCCACAACTCTCTCTCTCTCTCTCCCTTGCTTCTCTGTGTATGTCTCCCATGAATGAACTCTAAACCCTAATTTAGGTTTCTCCCCATCACACACAACCGAGAAGACTCATCTTTCTTCTTGACAAATAAGATCGGTGCTGCAAATGGCGACACGCTGGGGCGGATGAAGCCAGCTTGCAACAATTCTTGGAGTTGGTGGTCCAACTCCGATTCCATTGCCTTAGAAAGGCGATACGGAAACTTGCTCGGGGGTTCCGAGCCTGGGAGGAGGTCAATCTTGTGATCCTCCGATCTGGACGGGGGAAGCTGGGGAGGGAGATTGTCCCCAAGAAAAATCTTCTGGAACTTTTCATGGAGAACCGAGTACTTCTCGGAAGCACTGGCCACCGTCTGGATGTAAATCATCGCACATTGTGCGCCTTTCCTAACTGCTCGCTTGGCCTGCAAGTGGCTTATGAGCGGAAAGTTTGGAATACCTGGCTCACACTTAATGGTCACCGGGGTGGAACGTGTGCTTGTCCCACTTGACATCAGGAAGAAACTTGTGAAACCATTGGATATCCAAAATTATGTCTCCTCCTACAAGAGGAGCAACCATAAAGTCACACACAAACTCTATGCCCTGAATCACTAACTTAGCACCTAGAGCTTCATACTTGATGCTCGTTGTCATACCTGTGCTAAAACCCTCAACTTGTTTGTCCACCGGAGTCAGCTCGAAACGGGCACGCCTAGCGGCCTCTTCCGTGATCACATCCTCCGTGCTGCCGCTGTCAAACAAGACAACGACTCTCTGGCCACCTATGTAGCCAAAGGACTTGAGCAATTCGTTGCGCTCATACTCCTGGTCATGGGCGCCCTTCTGCTTATCTTCGAGCTCTCGGCTAATAATTGCTCCAACTGAAGCACCGGGGGTTGAAGAACTAGGGGTAGCCGCCGGGGTCTGTGTGGGAGCTGTGCTCACCACGGAAGCTGTGGAGGCGGCGGCGGCCTTTGGAGGCTTCTTCGGACAATCCCGAGAAGTATGTCCTTTTGTGTGACAAAAGTAACATCTACCCTCCTTCTTGTACTGAGAAAGCTCCTCAGCACTCAACTTGCCACCTGTCTTGCCTGCCTCCGCTTTCTGGTCTGGAGTAAGCTTAGATGCATTGTTCGAGTTTTTGGAGCTAGAGGCTCCCGGGCTCTGTCCTGGGGAAGACCCCGTCTGGTTCTGGCTTTTGCCCCCCGAGGCGTTAGCCTTGGGAGATGCTGGTTGGGAAGTCTTGGGCTTGCCACCATTGTGTTTCATTTCTGCACTCTGCGCAAGCGAGAGTGCGTCCTCAAAGGTGGCTGGCCTAAACATACGCACCTCCCATTGGATTTGCGTGTCCAGGCCATACAGAAACTGCCCTTTCTTGTCCGAATCAGATAAGGCTAATTGTAGACACAAGGTCAAAATTTTATTGGCAAACTGAAGGACTGGTTGCGCGTTCTGATGCGCTCCCCTGAACTCGTCTTCGAGTCGCTCAAGGTAGTGGGGCGGTAGAAACCGCTGCTTAAGGTCACGGACGAACTCGTCCCACACATAAGCTGCCATACCTGCTCTGGTGTGGGCATGAGCCCACTGAGTCCACCAAGGAATGGCCTCACCTTCCAAGTACCAACTAGCTAAGATCACTTTGTCAATATCTGTTTTCCTAACTGCGGCAAAGTAAGCTTCAAATTGATGTAACCATGAATACAGAGTAGTGGGATCGAGTTTACCATTATACTTACTGAAATTCATTTTCTCGGGAAAATGATTCGAGGGCGTTGCCGGTGTCAATCTGGCGTCCAAAGCTCTGAGGTAACGCTCGTGTTCCACTCGTCGCATGGCGTCGTCTTCTCGTTGTCGAATCTCCAATGCACGCATCTGCATCTCAAGCAAGGAGCTTGGCTGCGGCTGTGACCCCTCGAGAGGGTCCCTGTGACGAGGATCTGGTATCTGGGGTACGGACGGAGAGGGAGGAGGAGATGGAAAACGCGACGCTGGAGAGCGAGAACGCTCCTTCAGAGCCAAAATCCGCGCCTTTTGCTCATCCAACTTGGTTGTCTGGTCTGCGATTGCTCGCATCATCTGCTGGAACATGTGTGTGACACTCAAGCCGGGTGCCCTAGCTGGGCTGCCTGGTGCACTCTGGTCCCATGGTTCTGGTTCTCTCTCGTCGCCGAAACTCGCCATAGCGGGAAAATGCAATTCCTTTCCGGAACGCAATCTGACCATCCACTATTTGTGTGGGAGACTTCCGGAGGCTTCCGGAGGCTAAAAACCAACCGTCCTTCGAGGGACAGGAGTCACTCTGAAAGGGGTAGTCCACCGGCGTCTAAAAACCAACCACACGAGCGAAAAAATTTTCTGGTTTTCTTTGCTGAATCTTTGTCCTTGAAGTGAGCTCTGATACCACTGTAATATGCGGAAGCTTCGGAGAAGGATCGGTACTTCAAAACTCAAGAATCAGCACTCTTTTCGCGACGGAATTACCGCACAAACTGAAAGACGATGTGCAGAAAATAGAGAGAGAAGGGGGAGATGGAGAGGACACAGTATTGGGTCCCAATTACCCTCTGTAGGGCCCCCACCACGGATGGTGTATTTGCTTTATTAGAATGATGTAAATCTGAAAACAAATACAAAGTACTTGACCTTTTCTTGGCTGGAAAACCTGCCCTTGACCTTCAGTCCTTCACCCCTTTGCTTTAGCAAGTTCTTGGCTGTCCTGGCCCTTGTTTGCTTGGAGCACTTGGTGAATTATGAGATAACTTCAATGATTTCTTGGCTGGGCTTTTATACCCCCTTTTGCATCCAGTCGGCCAGCTTCAGGAAGCTCCACGACTGGGTCTTATTTACTAAATGCTTTCACACTATAATAAATGCTGTCCAGCCTGCGCTTATGCTTGTGTGGGACAGTACCATGCTGCGCATGGGTGTGGGCCTGCCCCTACACCTGGCCGACCTGCTGGTTAGGGTTTCTGACCCTGTCGGCTGCCTGTCCAGCAGCAGTAAAGCTGGCCGACAGCCCTTCCAGCCCATGCCATAGCTGGTGGGCACAGCCTGGGCCCTCCTGGCCCCTTGGGGGTGGTTCTACACCTCCCCCATGCCCACACTAAGAGTGCAAGTGCACTGGGGTAGCCCTATGGGCTGGCCCCATCTTTACATGCAAACCTACATGCCCACAGAGGCCTGGCATCCAGTTGCAAACCAGATACACAGAACATCTGACATCATTCCAGAGGGAGACTCACAGCGCGGACTGGCACTGCTTCATGTGCAGGACAGTGCACACCTGACCTTGGACTCATGTGCAGGACAATGCACACCTGACCTCGGACGACTGAGATGGATCCCTGGCTGACTCGTCCCGGACTGGGCTCACATGGGACCAGTTCACCATCCCAGGTCCTGCACCTTCTGTACAGAAATGTCTACGTGGCATCCAAGTGCGGGATGCACGTGACACCTCTACTAGACTAATTGCTATTGATGGCCTTGGAAGGATTTGAGCTCATTTGAACTCTAAGGCCTCAGATCTGGGCTCCGTGCATACTCTGTTTTCTGCACACAAAACAGAGGATTAATTTGCTAATCAGTGATTAATCAATGCTAATCATTGTTTTTTGGTGTAATTGAGTGTTCAAATTAACCATTAGGTATTTGATACAGATCCCTATAACTTCAGATTGCAATTCGGAGATGTTTTGATACTCCAACCATTCTATACAAATTGGTTATCCTTGATTTAATGGTAAATCTGTTGTGATCATCTCCTAAACACCAGATTGAGTTGTAAAAGGGTAGACACTGCCCTTGAATCTTGAAATTGGATCAAGAGGTAAGACCCCCTTCACATCATCATGAGTACAGCACAAGAGAGCCAAATTTAATGGGGAGAGTTTTACGCATGGCAGACAAAAACCATGTATCTGCTCATGAGGAAAAATCTGTGGGGGCTAGTTGAGGGAAGAGATGAATGTCCAGAGGTGTGAGGGAAAAATGAGTGGAAGAGCAGGAATGAAAAAGCATTGGGACTTATTGCACTCAGTTTAAATGATGAAATCATTCATCACATCACAGGGATACAATGGGCAAAAGATGCATGGGATGAACTCAATAAATTATTTGGCGCACAAGCTAAAAATTCAAAGATAAATCTGTTAATGCAATTCTACAAATTGGATATGAAGGAAAGTGAACCTTTAATCACACACTTGAATAGATATAAAAGCATTAAGCAACAAGTGGCAGCTATTGGCAAAAAGGTAGAAGATGATGAGGCACTAGCAGTGCTTCTGAAGAGTGTGGACAAAGGTGAATATGAAAATATTGTAACAACACTAAAGAATGTACCTGAATTGAAGCTACACGAGATAGAAGGAGCTCTACTAGAGCAAGACAGCAGAGGCAAAGAGAAGAAATGACTCGACTCAAAAGCAGGAGAAGAAAAAGCATTCTTCACCCAAGGAGGAGGAGGAGGAGGAGGAGGACGAGGACGAGGACGAGGTAGAGTAGGAGGAAGGACCTTCACTTGCCACAACTGTGGAAAGCCAGGACACATGGCAAGAGACTGCTACAGCAAACCCAGTGGAGAAGGAACGACATCGGCAAACTTCATGGAGGCTCCTAAAGCAGTGGATTTTCTGAGAGAGAGAGAGAGAGAGAGAGAGAGAGAGAGAGAGAGAGAGAGAAACCCCACAACCCAATGTAACTTGTCCCAGCAAAGTAAAATCACCTTTGAGCCACTGATGATGTAGGCCATGTGGTAGATGTATGTGTGAGCACTTTAGTCAAGGTCACGGGCACTTATAGTAGCCTTGGACACAGAGAGAGAGAGAGTGTCAAGGACTATGAGTTTAGGGACTTGAGGCATTGGTCACAGACTATCAAGTAAGAGGGAAACTTGGTATAGGGTATAGGTGTGCTAGGAGTATTCACTTGAGGAGAGAGGTTGAAATATACAAGTGAATAAGGTGTGTGCGGGAACAAGCCCTTGCCTAGAGGTTGTAAAAGAGAATCTGTAAATGTGAGAACTTGTGAAAAGGTGAGAAGAATCTACTGGGAGAGAATAAAGGGTAACATGAGGAGATTTAGGAGGTGTGGAGATATTCTGGGAGAGGTGGAGAGAATCAAGCAAAAGAGGTGGAGTGAATCAAGGAGAAATCAGTGGGATTAGATGCTTGGATGTAAACTCTATAAATTGAGGCATTGGCCTAATGAGAATTTGTTGGTTTTTGATTATCCATGCCTACACTAAGCTATCAGTTAATTGCTCACTAATCACGTCTTAATTATCGTCTAATCTCTTTGTTAATGATGTTGATTCTAGCATTTGATCCACCATAGCTTATCACATTGCTATAAATTTAACAAGAACAAGCATAGAAGGTTTGCCTCTAGAATAGATGACTACTCACAAAATAGAATGAAGCTTGCATAGGCAAGAGACAAAGCCTAGAGTATTGTTGCCACAAAGGCTCACTTCTCTATTGCTCTCCAAAGGAATACACCACAAAGGCTACAACAAAGAAGTGTCATCCCACATATGGTGTGGGGTTATTTATACATTAAGCCAAAGGGGGGCGCCTAGATCAAGTGGGCATGCCACTTGTCTCCCCACAAGATCCTCCTCCTCCACATATCCAAAAGGTGCCTAAGATAGCTAAGATCACCTTGGACCACTATGATTAATCATATCATAGTCCCATAGCTTACAAAGTATTAAAACCACCCACCTAAGGTAATGTGCCTACAACTAATGTAGATCACATCTTTCAATAGATCCTTCCTTGGTATGCCCCAAATGACATCCAACTCTTAGGGCTGCCATTCCCTTGGGTTTTGTTGACATCGACTAGCCTCATACTCTGGCTGTGGTACTCTCCTTAGACCTGTGCACCATCTTGGGACGCCTTCAGCACTTAGCTTTGCTGAGCCTGATGCTTTGGTACCAATGTCATATGTGCGGAAGCTTTGTGTGTCTTCCTTCAACCCTAAGCAATTGAATAGGAACTTAGATGCAAATTACCAACAAAGACAAAGAGAGGAGAGAGAGAGAGTTGTATTTTTATATACTATTAGTACAAAAGCTTTTAGTATGATTGTACAAAATCTAAGGCCTTTGGCCTTCCACAAGGTAAACTAAGACCTTCTAATGGACTCTTGACTGGCTCCAAAAACCCTTCAGATGATCTACAAAGAACAATGCCTTGCCTTTTTATAGGCTCTTGGAAACCTTTTTGAACTGGCAGACTGTAGTTTCATGCTTTTGCTAGTTTCAAGACTTGGATCGCGATGGTGGAAAATCAATCTGGGGGTAGAGTTTCATTCCTCCAGACTGATAATGGTGGCGAGTTTGTACCATTTGATGACTTCCTTGCTTCGAAGGGCATTCACCGACAAACTACAGTTCCTTGCACTCCTCAGCAGAATTGAGTTGTGGAACGAAAGAACCGAATCGTCAAAGTGATGGCTTGTGCTTTGTTGCACCATGCAGGTCTCCCTCTTGCTTTTTGGGGTGAAGCTATGGCTACCTCAGTTTATCTCATTAATTGCTCTCTCACAAAAGCGGTTGAGGGGATGACTTTGGAGGAGGCTTTTACAGGACACAGCCTTCTGCCTTCTGTTTCTCATCTACGTGTTTTCGGTTGTGTGGCTTATGTGCATGTCCCAGATAAGAAAAGGACCACACTCACACTGAAGTCAAAGAGGATGATCTTTCCAGGCTACAGTTTGAGATCCTAAGGGTACCGTTTTTGGGATTCGGAGGTTGATGACATCATCATTTTTCGTGATGCTCGGTTTGATGAGAGCTTGTTTGGTATTGATTCCTCTCCATCTCATGCATCTTCCGACTTTTTGGATGATTCATTGTCGGCATGCTAGTGATCTTATACCTCTTCCACGTCCAACTCCTCCTCCTCCTCCCCCTGTTGCAATCTTGGTGCCAACTGCTACTTTACAGCCTCATGTTCCTATTGCACTAGCTTCTACATCTCCCAATCCCTCTACAAGTCCTGTTTTTTTTTTCCTTTTCCCTAGAAAGGAGACTTCTATTACGTATGATTTTTTTTTTACAAAATGGAGATTTCACACCAAGAAAGGTGGAGATCTCAACCAATCAAGAGCCCTGTGCTGCCAATAGGGTCCCGAATGAGAGGACATGAAAAAGATACCAATGTCCCACTCTCTCATAAACTGGCCGCGCTTCCTCTCCGCAGCCCTCGAAGATCCTTGGATTCTGGCCCAGGTAGCCATGATGGTGTGAATAATATCACTCCAAATCTTGCAAAGACACTGAGAAACAAGAACGGGAGTACCCTCAATAGCCTCGGTGCATCTAGCCTTCCAGATATTCCAGGCTGAGATGCTAGCAATAATCTCCCAAGAACTGTCTAAACTCTGTGTCGGAGGGACAAAGTGTGAAAGTGGCAAATCCTGAAGACAACACTGCCGAGCAACTCCTTGCCTAACCATAATGGCCAAGCTCCTGTCAGTCTCCTCGAATCTCAGCTGTGGCCCAGACTGTGTCAATCAAATGATAGAACCAAAAGAAATGATAGCATCCCTCTTAATCCTACCAAAGAAATGTGCAATCGCAGACCAAATCCTCTGTGCTTCCCTGCATTCCCATAAACAATGGTAAACTGACTCTGAAACTCCTGCACATCTAGGGCATGCTGTGGGCAAGCACCAGTAACTGACCTCCACTGATTGGTGGCCAGTGATTGGTGGCCAGACCACCATGAAGAGAAACCCAGATAAAGGAGGAAATCTGTGGCTTCCTATAAGAATGCCACAATCTCCGCCAAAAAACCCTCTGAATGTCAGTCGAATGCCGTAAGATTTCCAATGGGGTCTAAGAGTAGGGACACTCTGAATGTGTCCCAAGATAAGATGTCTGGCATTCCGCAACGTATAACTGAAAAAAGGCATGCTTTTCAAGGGGTTACAAGCATTCTTCCACACCCACTCACCGGGGTCCCAATGCAAATGTTTGATAGGGCAGCCACCATACAACCAAAGGCTAACACTCTCTGTGATCATCCTTGGGGGGGGGGGGGGGGGGGAGGGGGGGGTCAACAAAGACGTGCTTCCCTAACCTGCCAACAACTCTGACTGGATGAATCTGGGGGCCCTCAATAAGGTCTTGCACATCACATCTCTCCAACTGCCGTCCATCCTGTATAGAAAAAAAGACCGGTACATCATCCTCCCTAGGCAAGGGGAGACCCATAACCTGAAGAGGAACACCTGTCCTAGAAAAAACCCCAAACCAAGAATGATGACGGTCTTCCAAGAAAGATCCAATAATCCAGTGGTTGGGAATGGCTGCGTCAATCTGTGCAATCCTCCGACTAGAGCCTCTCAAATGCTGCGTGAGATCCAATCTCTGTACCTCGGTGAGGCTCTGACACCTCTTCCAAGCCAACATTGTGGGGCAAAGAGTCTCCCAGCCAGCCCAAAGAATATGCATAGCTGCCCCAAGAGGCCTACCATGCACATCTAAGATCAAATCATTCCACAGAATGGGTTGTCGGTTAACTTCCTCCGCTGAACGCGGGGGGATGTGTACCAAAAAACTCCTCAGGCAGTCCCAGGCCCGTAAGAGGGACCTAACCAAGGGGGATGAAGGGGAGCGGTGAACTGCATCCGAAAAAATAAAGCGTGAGTTGAGAGTCCAGTCACCTCCGGGAACAGGGACACACTTCATGATCTGCTGCATGAGAAAGTCCTTCCATGGCTCAGAGCCTGGAAGAAAGCCCCCAACAACCAGCTTACATAGCAAAGCCTTACATTGCATCTCAGGGTCAATGATATTCAATCCCCCTTCCTGCTTAGGCCTGATAATGGTTTCCCAAGCAACTCTAGCCCTGATGTGTGCATTTCCATCAAGCCCTGACCAAAGAAAGTTTCGAATAAGGTGACGAAGCTATCCAATGCAGCCCTTCTGAAAAATCCAGCATGAAGCGATAAACCAAGTCGTGGCTAGCAAAACTTGGTTAACCACCAAAGCTCTAGAGGCCAAGTCGACACCCACATGACAACCAAGGTATCTAGCAGAGCGTCCTCTCTCAATCCAAGTAAAACCAACATTTGTACCCCAATCTGCAAGAGGAGAATCATTGATCCAAAAACCAATTGACTTATGCCAATTGATAGTAGCTCCTGCTGCCAAACAAAAGGCCTCTAAGGCTGTCCGGAAAGCACATAAACAAGCATGTGAAGCCTCAAGGAACAACGCCGTATCATCTGCTGACTCAGAGTCCAATAACTCTTCCTCCGTACATAAAGGCACCGTGAGACCCACAACACCAGGGGGAGCCCGAAGAAACCTGCTCTTAGCCTCAGCTACAATGAGGTACAGTAAAGGGGCAAGGGGACAGCCCTGCCTAACTGAATGGGAAATCTGAAAACGCTCACCATGCCCCCCACAGGCTAAAACAGTGCTATGAGTCTCCCTGTATAGGTAAGACACACCTTTGATCCAGTTTTGGGAAAACCCCATGTGTGCCATAGTGCCTTCCAAAAAATCTCAATCCACTCTATCATAAGCTTTTTCAAAATCAAGCAAAAGAATGGCAAGAGGTTGTTGACTAGCCTTTGCCCACTCGACAGCTTCCCAGAAAGAAAAGATGCTATCAAATATACTCCTTCCTTGGAGGAACCCATTCTAGGTATCATGGATAGTCCTTTGGAGAATCGGCTGCAACCTTATACTCAAGGCTTTAGCTAAGATTTTATATGCAGATCCAAGGAGGGTGATGGGCCTCCATTGCTTGATGTCAGTCTTGTCCCCACTCTTGGGGATAAGGTGAATCAGCCCCTCCATGAGGTATGGAGGCATCATACCCGACACCGGCGGGAGAAAGACCATCATCCCCGGGGCATAAATCCCTGGAAAGAGCATGCTGTGCGTGAAGGAATTCATCCTTCGAGAAAGGGGCATCCAGGGAAGAACACATAGCATCTATAATGAGCCTGGGCATGCACTCCCAAACTTTCTGCTGTGCCACATCTCTCTGAGGGGAGGGCACCTCTGAAGGCAACAAAGACTGATAAAATTTTGAAGCAATATCCCTCACCTTATCAGGAACCACACCCTGTGAATCCTGAAAGTACCTCACAGAGTCCCTGCTATGGGAAGGCCTGTGTGCTGAAAAAAACTTTTTGTTGCATCTGCCACCCATTTGAGTCCCAAAAGGCCTCGTTCGCATGAAAGGCGAACTCAGCCCTCTTGTCCATGGCCAACTGCAGCTCTGCTCTAACTGTGGTCAAGAGGTCTGTAATCCAAGTCGCATTTGGATGCTTTTCATGTTCCCTCTGAAGAGCAGCAATCCTACGCCTAATAGCTCTCTCCTTGTCCAAAGCCACCTGCTTCTTAGACAAGGCAATGCTATGATAATGATGGCTGGTCGTCTCAAGAGCTAGCGCAATATTATGACGAGGATCAGGACCATCACAAGATCTCCATCTCTCTCTGATCTCAAGGGAAATGTCAGCATCTAGATAAAGAGAGTCAGGGATACGGATACGGGGAGAGGCCGAGCAAGCCCCAGGCTCCCTGAGACACAAAACGACGGGGCAATGATCGGATTTGGTGGTGCGAGGCATAATAGCAATGGTGCCTCCTCTGTCCAAGGACCAATCATCCACATAAAACCTGTCCAGACGTGCAAAGATGCTCTCATCCCCGCTCCTACGGTTATGCCAAGAGAAAGATAAGGAATTTGGCCTTCTCTGGAAGTCATCCTCAGTCCAGCAATCCCTTCCAAAAAAGGAAAGCGTGAACCTCTCCCATGAGGCTCGCTCCAAAGGGTGTAAACCCCCTTCGCGTCCACCCTTCTTGTCAGAAGGTTGCTCAACCATATTAAAATCTCTTCCCACTATCCAATGATCAACTTGGGGAATGACATTTTTAATGGTGTTCCAAAAGGCCACCCTTTCACCTCTCACGTTAGGTGCATAGATATTCAAGATTCCCAATTTCTGACCCTCATGCATGATCAAGATCCACTGCGCTCTAGCAGGGATGATAACACCGTGTCCAATAACATGAGGTATAATAGATGCTGCCACTGAAATACAAACACCCCCTCTAGTCCCAACTGCCGAGGACCAGAAGGTGTGGCCAGAAAGCATCTTACCAGTTTTGCCACACTGAGATCTATCCAATTTGTGTTCCTGCAACAAAAGCACATCCACAGACCCTCCTGTAACAGCAGGGTGAAGTTGGTCCTTCAGAAGGCGCTTCCTACCACGGGTGGAAAGCCCTCCAAGGCCCTGAACATTCCATGAGACGATTCTCATGGAAGAGAAGAGGGTTTGACCCCCGATCTAAGAAGACAATGGACAGCTTGAGGACGCCTCCCATAATGCTGGAGGACGGGAAAATCCACAGGGCAAAGTCCACTGACATGCCTTTGTCCGAGGCCCTGCACCGTGCCTGCATATGTACGAGAAACCTGTTCGCCCTGCGGGGCATCAAGGGCAATGGCATCATGCGGAAAATCCTGCAATACATGATCCCCACTATGCTGAACATCCTGCATATCGCCCCCTCCAAGTAGAGAGGACTCCACAAAGTCATCTTGATCTGAAATATGATCTCTTTGCAAAGATGCATCAGCTGACACATCCCTCTGACCAGAAACATCATCTATCTGTACATGATCCGGGGAAGCCTTCCCATCAATCGCACCAGGGGGGTGGGCGTGAGACAGCACGCCGCACCTGGCGGATTGAAGGACGGGAAGGAACCAAGGGAGGTGGCGCTTGAAGGCACGCTTACGAGGCCTCCGTGACCTCGAGCCCGAGGACAATCTTGAGCAAAGTGACCCTGTTGGTGACAAACCTGGCACTGATTGGGTTTACCTGCAATCTCCATACGTTGCTTCAAAGGGCCACAAGGGCCCGGAAGCAAAACATAGTCCTCAAAGAGCTTAATGTCACGGGCAAGAACCGTGACCTTGGGGACAGCATCCGCCGAGGCAGTGACCACCTGGACAGAAGATGTCGGCAAGGCGTGAAGGGGGGGCACTTGAAGAACAAGCCCAAAGGCAGACCCGATGGCCTCTAACATAGGCCAATATGCGCATGGAAGACCTGGAAATCTGAGAGTAATCGGGAAATGGTTCCGGTCTTCCTCAACAAGGTCAAAGTAGCTGGAGTAGGGAAGAAAGAATATCTTCCTCGGGCCCAATGGCAAAGGGCTGCCCTTCCTGACCATACGGTGCTCGGGCTCTGGGTCGCCTAGGATACCCACACGTGCGTCGAGGAAGATATTGGAACAAGAGTAGAAGTTGTTTTGTGAAATCGGGCATGGATCTGGTTGATTGACCTTGCTGGTCTTCAATGGATGAGTCCACGGCTCTTTATATGGATCTGTTGGTTGATCTTGCTGATCTTCAACGAGAGTCCATCTTGATAAGTGATTATATTGCCGAGTATTATGGGCTAGGAATTAGGAAACGGCCCCTGAGTGGATAGGTGGTGAGCGTCCTAGTTGCCAATGATGCCATAGATACTCTGATGAAGGAATGATGGGAAAATTAAGAATCAACTGGATAAATTAGAAGATGGTGATCAGTGATACTATGGTTTTATTAAAGGATTGTTTTAAACTGGTTGAATCTGTGAAAAGGCAATTTCATATTGGGTGTGTGAGTGGTGTGACTAGTTTTATTTTTGCATGAACATCCGGCTAGGGGGCCTTGGAACTCTTTTCCTTGGTACCCGAGACAAAACCTAACCAAATTCTTAATTGGATCCCATCACTACAGTGGTTGGGCGGTTGGCTAACCCATGGGACTGGTGGATGGGGTTAGGCTGGACTGATGAATCCGTAAATCGAGACTCAAACTTTTGTTTTTACGATAGATAAAATAAATCTCGGACAGTAAACTGTTCTATGGATAGGAATCAACGGCTGTGCCTCTTGAATGGGGAAAGAAGCGTTGATCCCAATGATCCAAGTGCAAGTTTCTTCCTTGATCTGACCAAGTATCTTATAGATGTAATTGGATCAGCTCGATCACAAATGATTTTGACTACGTTAGAATAAAAAGTTATCCCGGTGGAATCGCCCGTGCTGTTTGGTTGCAAACTTCAGATGGCCTGTGTTCCAGATGGATGTCAAATCTGCTTTTTCGAATGGAGATTTAGAGGAGTTTATGTTGAGCAGCCTCTTGGTTTTGTGATTTAGGGACAGGACACCCATGTATATCATCTGCAGAAAGCTCTTTATGGTCTCAAACAGGCACCCGGTGCTTGGTTCAGAAGATTGATGCCTTCTTGTTATCTCTTGGCTTTGAGAGGGCATATGTTGATAGCTATCTCTATGTGCTTCTTTCTGATGGAGATATTTGTGTCATTGTTTTGTATGTTGATGACCTCATTCTTTCTGGCTCAGATACTGGGTTGGTCACATAGGTTTAGTCCAAGCTTTCAGACTCATTTGAGATGCCTGATCTTGGCCTTCTACATTATTTTCTTGGGTTGGAAGTTTGGTAGAAAGATGAATGTATTTCATTTCTCAGCAGAAGTATGTGAAGAAGCTGCTCTCACTTTATGGGTTGTCAGATTGTACATCTCTCTCGTCCCATGGATCCCAATGCCAAGTTATCCAAGGAGGATGATACACCCTTCGTGGATTCCACAAAGTGTCGACAGATTATTGGCTCATTGCTTTACCTTGCCAACACCCGTCCAAACATCTCCTATGCTACGAGTGTTCTTAGCCAGTTCTCATCAGCCGCTCGAAGGTCTCATTGGCAGGAAACTTTGAGAGTTCTTCATTATCTTTGAGGTACTTCAGACTATGGTATCATCTACTCCAGTGGTGTTGATTTGGTTGGCTTCATAGATTCTGATTGGGCAGGCTGTATTGATACTCGGAGGTCTATATCTTGATATTGCTTCATGCTTGGTTCTAGATTGGTTTCTTGGAAGTCTCAAAAGCAGAGGACTGTTTTTGCTTCTTCCACCAAGGTTGAGTATAAATCCTACCTTCTCTCCTCCACGGAGGCACTTTGGATTCACCAAATTCTGGAGCATTTGTGTTGTGCCGACACTTCCCCGGTTACTATCTTCTCGGATTCTTAGAGTGCTATTGCTCTAGCACAGAATCCTGTGATACGAGGACGATTTAAGCATATTGCAGTGCATTATTATTTTGTACGTGATTGGATCGAGTTGGGAATTCTTCGATTGGCCTACTGTTCTACCAAGGACAATGTAGCTGATCTCTTCACTAAACCACTTCGGAGAGCTACTTTGGTGGAGGTGTTACTTCAGCGTGTTGGTATTGGACTGCCCCTCTAGCGTTGAAGACAAGGTGTTGGATTATATCATCTCCAGAGGGTCTACATCATCTTTTCATGCTTGTACTGGTCATTTTATGAGATCCTGCATTGGCATATTTTAGCAGATATTATTCAGCAATTTTCTACCATTTTTAAAGCATTTTATGCTACTCGTTTGTTGTCGGCCTGCTACAGCTAGCCGACCAACACTCTGGGGGAGTATATAAGGGCTGACTCCCCTTTGAACTTTCCCCCATTTCATCTCATTCTTTTGCATCTTGTTAGAGGTCATTAGCAGCTGCTTTTGCTTCTTATCATTGTACAGCACCTATGGGCTTCCCTCGTGCTCAGTTTTAAGCAATAAACATCAGTTTCCAGCATTTACAGGTCTCGTACTTGGGCCTACATCTGTGTTTTCTATTTGCTTGACTTTCTTTCAAGGTCGGCCATCCAAACATAGGAGTTGGTTGGCCATGTCACCTTGAGGCCTACTGCATGGAGTGTGAATTCCGGCATGAGGTTTACCCCAGAACCACCGTCGATGATTGCCCTAGATGGTGGGGTACCATGAATCTCCATAGAGAGGCAGAGGCTACGATAGTCTATCAGGGAGGGATTGGTACGGCTAATACCTATGCAACCGGCAACACCGGAGGGAAGGGGAAACCCACCATACTTCCCACCACTAAAATTGGTGGTCGTACCATTGAATTGTTGCAATAGTGTACTGAGACATTGTAGGACGTTTGGGCTAATCTGGAGTAGATCAAAGAGGTTCACTGACATGGTATTTCCCTTGAGTAGATCCTCCACAGAGAAAGGTGTAAGCTGTGGTTTGGAATGTGGAAGAGAGAGGGTAGGTGGTTTGTCTGACACGGAAGGTTGGTTGTAGAGGTCCTTGAAGGTCTGCAAGAAGGACTGATCTATGACTCTGCGGGGAATAGACATAGCTTTATCATTCGGCTCATCCCCTTGTTGGTTTTGCGCAAGGAGGATTGGTTGGACCAGGAGGGTTGGCTTGGCCTCCCGTGTTGCCGAGGGTGGGGTTACCAAGGTTAGAGCCACCATAGGAAGAGGTGGAGGAGGTTCCTTGAGTAGATCCTCCACAGAGAAAGGTGTAAGCTGTGGTTTGGAATGTGGAAGAGAGGGGGTAGGTGGTTTGTCTGACACGGAAGGTTGGTTGTAGAGGTCCTTGGAGGTCTGCAAGAAGGACTGATCAATGATTGTGCGGGGAACAGACAGAGCTTTATCATCTGGCTCATCCCCTTGTTGGTTTTGCGCGTGGAGGATTGGTTGGACCAGGACGGTTGGCTTGGCCTCCTGTGTTGCCGAGGGTGGGGTTACCAAGGTAAGAGCCACCATAGGAAGAGGTGGAGGAGGTTCCTTGGGTGGCACGTTGCTGAACCTCTTCTGACTGTATAGCAGCATATTGAGAGAGGATTTTTGGATGGGCTAACCAATCTACCACGGGAGCGTGTATTGGGCATGCAGAGAGGACACAATATGGAAAGAGGACGCAACGCATGCAGAGAGGACGCATCACGGAACGAGGACGCAACAGAGAGGAAAGGGTGAGCTATCAGGACTCCCAGTTTTGAGAATCCCACCGGGTGTGCCAAAGTTTAGTGTACCTATAGCAGGGCTGGTTGCCCGGCACACTACGTGGTGGCTCTTCTCTAGATAGTATGCCCGGAGTCCTCGATGCTCACAATGCAACACAACGGACACCAAGTAGCAGAACACAACACAAGAAGAGACATGCGCAATAAGCCATGTCGCACTCTCACTAGTCTCTCCACCACAATAAACATATATGCGAACCGAGTTTTGGAGGGCTTTAGAAGCTCAAGATCATTGTTGGTCCCGTACATGCTTAGAACCTTTGGCCTCTTTGTGACAACGTTCACCATGCAAGATGCAACTGAAAATACATGGCTCACGCAATCAAGCTTCCCCACATCCTCAATCATCAAGTCAAGGCTGTTCGTTGCACAAGGTGTCCACACAATCTTGGGGAACTCCTCCTAACATCTTGTCCATGGATACACAATTGGACCCATTGTCCATGATCACTTGCACAATGTTATCAAGGCCAATTTCATTGATTGCTTGGTGCATGTGGGACATAATGAACTTCCCTATAACCACTGTCCCTACCATCGATGCATCTATGGCATGAATGAACATTGTGCCTTTGCAGGAAGACACAAGAATGTTGTACACATTTCTCTTCCACACATTTGTCCATGCATCACAAACCATACTTTGCCCAAGTGCCCTTGAGAGGCTTCATTTGTTAGAATGCGCAGTGGAGATGATGACCAGATCTGGGAACACGAGAGCAAAACGCAATGCAGAAAATTACAGCACAAGAGAAAGAGAGATAGAGGCGTGTTTCTCTGCTCTATATACACAAAGAAGATCCCTACCCCTCCCGACCCTCGTGTACCCCCTTACTGTGTGTGGGTGTGTGGGGTGAACAGACTCCCATGTCTATCCTCTCACCTCTGGAAGCCGACTCCCCTGGCATTGATGTGTCTCTGTGTATAAGACCAAGTCTCTCCCTCTAAATGTCTCCTCGAACAGGCCTGCATCTGTCCTGAAGACACCAATGCAGTTCTAAACCGCAATCTCTAGCTTGGTCTCATAGGTCTCGTGCCATCATTGAGCACCAGCATATATATAGACGATGCGAGAGAGAGCTGTATTAATGTCTACTAGAGGCCGAACTTGACCTATGAGACAAATCAATGTACAACTGTCAATGTCTTCTGGATGTCCAGAAAAAAAAGGACAAAATGAACATGAAATAAAGTATGAAAGTACTGAACTAGTGGGGGGTGTGATGGATGGACCACTACTGCTAGAGGCTCAATATGCAACCTATATGCCTAGGGTATACAAGAATGCGGTGCAGATCTGTCTAGCTCCAACCAGTACCATAATGGGGGTGTAATATGTGATACATAGGCGATGGCGAGGCAAAAATACCTCGGAGCATGATCTCCGGGTGTGAGTGTTAGTAAGCTAGCCGCTCCTGGATATGGTGCTGATGTCGAGCCTGTATCTCTGTGATCTATCTCTGATGTAGTCTTGGAGTCTGGTAGCCTGGTGCTCATGGTCTCCGTGTAGATCGGAGGTCTGCAGTGCGCTGAAGTGTAACCCCCCCCCTATGTCAGGGTAGGCACTGGGAGAAATCAGTGAGCTGGAAGAAATCAGTGAGCTGGAGCTGGAGCTGTCGCCCACCTCTCCCTGTGGTATGAGTCCGTAGGAGTGTCTCTCTATGGATCTGTCTCTCTAGCAAGAACTGGCCAAATCTGCGCTGGTCTGCGGATTCCATGATCTGGTGGAGTGAGGGATGTCCACTGAAGATGGTGGTGTATCTCTCTCTAATGACACTATATGCTCTGCATCTGTATACATAATGTTCCTCACTCTCAACCTCCACCTGGCATACTCTGCATATCCATTCAGAAAAGGTGTTTGTCTGTCAAGTATTTCAATCCAATGCAAGCTTTATTTGGGAGCAAAAACGTCTCATCTTGTTGCAAACATAGAAGCTTCATTTAGAAGAACAAGGAATTTAGGTAAATACGTTTTAAAAAAAACAATGGAAGCATTGAATATTTTTCAGAAAGTTGATGCAGCTGCATTTTGAAATTACCATGCATATTGTGACTGCAACTATTGACATTGACGTGAGCATCAACTAAATAGTATGCTTGGACACAATGGTCATCATTAGTGCGTTGTTACAATTTACCATGTGTTTGAGCCTTTAGTATGCATCTCCACTTGATATTTCTACACTGGAGCTTTATATTGTGTATTGAAGAGCAAACAAGTTGCATCTTCTTGATAGGCTGATACATGCTGATCTGGTTATCAGTGTCCAGCCTTGGAGCTATACTCCAGTTGAAAGATGGATTACTTTTTTCGGGTTCTCAGCATAGTTGCAAGAAGATAGTTATGTTTAGTGGCCTTCTTATGGAGGAAACTGCTGCATTCAGACAAGTGTTATTGGTGAGTACATAGCCATTTCATTTTGTTATAGGTGAGTATATTCAGACGACTGTTTCCTTTTGTTCACAATTTTTACGTGTTAAAGTGTTTTTGTTCGATATGCCAGGAAGCTGCAGAGCATTGTATTGCTATTGACTTCATCCAAATCTCTCATCAACACGCTGACCAGAGGTCTTTGAAAGACGGTTCACATGAGCAGAGCTCCTTGCCTGATCTTGCCATCAACATTGGAGAATTTGAGAATTGTACTTTCCAGCAAGTAGCATGGGGTTGTTTATCAACTCTGCCTGCTTCTCTTTGTTTCGGTTTATTCAACCAGATGCTTTGCACTCGTTTTGAACACTTATGATTCAACCAATGATCTTTGAGATCATGTACTGACATGTCCAGTTAGCCTTTGGCGAAAATGATATAGATATCTGGCAGTTTGCATCACTTGAAAAGCAATGGATTCAAGACATGGTCAATGATGTTGAAGGTCCCATGGAAGTTACACTTATTTTTCGAGAGAAACTTTACAAACACAGAGATAGAGTCTTTTGCTCCTTGCGTCCCCTGCTGATACGGCTGGCGGATACAATACAGCCATGCCAGGTCCGTGATGAACTCTCCAGTCTCATACAAGCTATGTTCTAAGCTATGTTCTAACGTGTTGTATAAAAGGTGAATTAAAAGAAGTTATCAGTTACAAGTGAATGTCCTAGAATGTTGTTTAAAAGTTGAATGAAAAGGGGTTATCTGCTGGCATGCCCAAGACACTCGAATATAGCTACAAGAGCTTCCAAGTATTAACAAGATTTTATCAGACTATTTTAAGTTTTATTGTGTTCTATTTCTTTTTCATTCATAGAAGCTCAAGCTACATATGAGAAACAATCCTTTGTAAAGTGCATTAAATCTTTCCAATATCTATGAAGCCAATATGGTGGCCTTTTCAGTCAATAACTATGAAGCTAATACGCTGGGCTTAGCAGTCACCAAGGCTTAAAAAAGGATCAAAGATTTATTAATTTATTGAAATTAGTGCACAAGGCTGTTTAAGTGTGAGACCACCTCACGGGTAGGGGCTCCGACATAATTAATGGACTCCATTTGTTGTACTACTGTCTTTGTCATCTTCTTAAAGAAAAGCTATATGTGACAGAATATCCCCTATCACCATTTCTGTAGAATGTACGTTGATAAAGTGGCATGATTTGAAAGGGCTGTTTTTCCTTTAGCCCAGACCCTAAATCCATCCTTCTTTATCTCAATGACATTTGTTGTAATTTTCTCATTGTTTCAACAAGCAACTGGATGAACTTAAGGCCATTGGGATCTTGGACTTTGGTCAAAGCAAGGTTATGATTTTTCACGGCTTGAGAGGGCATGCAAAGTCATTCTTCACATTGAGGAACCGTTGAAGGTGGTCGATTCATACACTTACCTTGAGATTGTCTACAATTATCATGAACCATGTGGCATATTCTGAGCAAGGGATAGGATTCTCTTGGCTGTTTCGATGAGATTGCTAAAAGTCTATAGTTTGTCGTTGACTAGTTTATTGGAGATGAAATCTTGCAAGTAGAGATTGGACCTGATGGATTGGCTACATTTTGTGATGTCTTCGACTGTTTGGGGTAAAGCCCTTGGTATTGTCGGAAACTTTCATTTTCACCCCATTTGAGGCTTCATCACTTAAGAGGTTTATCTTGAATCCCTCTAGCAGGTGCTTTACTAAAAACATGAACTTGAACTGGGCAAACAAGATGTCTAAAAGTGGTGATATGAGATAGTACCTATATAGCAAGGAGCAGCAGATCAGTCCTATTTGATGAAAGAAGGATATTTCTTGATGATGACCAACAGGTTACGTACAGTCATGATGTGTGTGATCATGAAAATACCTATCGTCATTAAGTGAATATGTGGTCCTCTAAAGAGTGCATCTGCTTCTGATATCCCAGGAGTGAACACAATCTGGAAATTAAAGAAGTTTCAGCTACCTGGTCAGATATTGCTTACACTCTAGCAGTATATAGATGCGATGCCTTGATGTGTACCTGGGGTACTGGAATTGTATGTGTAATAAAGTGCACAGATCTGGGAACCACTTAACTATTAATATGATGTTGTTTACACTCTAGCATCCACTTGGAGTAGGATTCGCGAGTATCGATGGGACACCTTGATGTGTTCCTGGGTTCTGGTATTGTATATGTAATAGGGTGCGTAGATATGGAACCACTTAACTATTAATATGATTAAGGGAGGGGGGGATGAGGGCTAAGGAGGGAGCATGGAGGAAGAAGGGATCACCTATGGTGAGGGGGCCGCGTGGGGGGGGGGGGAATCTGGATGAGTAGAGCGGGTCAGAGGGCCTCGTGGTAATCTGGATGCCTAGAGCGGGATCATGACGAGGCAATGGTCTCCAGAAGGGAAGGGGAGGGGGGGGGGTGGTTCCTCGATGGTGTTTTGGGGTGGTGTGGTGTGATGCCCCCCCCCCCCCCCCCCCTCCCCCCCCTTGGGAGTTCTATCCAGCCCACCATGGGCCTTTGGCTTGGGGACCCGAAGGAAAGTGCCTCTTTGTGGGGGACCAAGCAATCACTACCTTCAAGCGCTCAACACTCCCTCTCCCTCCCCTCGAGTCGCGGTTGGATCCACACTTCCTCTCCCTCCCCTCGAGTCGCGGTTGGGGATCCAACCGTGACACGAGGGGAGGGAGAGGGAGTGTTGAGCGCTTGAAGGTGGTGATTGCTTGGTCCCCCACAAAGAGGCACTTTCCTTGGGGTCCCCAAGCAACCCACCAAAGGCCCATGGTGGGCTGGATAGAACTCCTGGGGGGTGGGGGGGCATCACAGGTGGAATTCACAATGCTTTCCGGCTTGCATTGCTCGATCATTGGAGAATTCACAATGCTTTTCATGTGAGTCTATTGTGGAAGTATGTGGGGCTAGAGCGAAAAGAACCTATTGTAGTAGAGCTGCCAGAGGTTGATGAGCTAGAGGAAGTTATTCAACCTGAGCAGATTGTGTTTCACAAGGAGAGAAAGCTACTTGCTGGGTAAGCTTTGCAAGTGATACCTTGTGAAGACTATTTGCCTATTGATGCAAAATGGGTTGATGAAGACTACTCCAAAGATTACCCATAGCTTCTTTAGGTGTATTTGGAGGCTTTTCAGTTGAGGTCAACTCTTTAGAAGCCAAGGGGGAGCCAGGCACCACCAGAGGCCAGCCCAAATCGTGGGTACCTCCGTAGGCCATTTAAGCCCCATGTGGTTCTCTTTAATGGGGGGGGGGGGGGGGGGGGGGGGGGGGGGGTTAGAAAGGTGCCCACCTTCATTAAAGGTGGGCAGTGGCACATGTCAAAGGGGGGTTGGACCTCTTCCACCAACCTCTCCCACGATTGCTTTTCTCTCTCTCTCTCTCTCTCAGAGCTGATGTTGCTCGCATGTTTTTATGTTCTTAGTATTCCATGACGAGTTTCCATGGAGTATCACCCCAGTGAGATAGCTATATTTATGTTTTCATTCTGTTTTATTTTCCATTCCATGATGAGATATGCCATGGACATTATTTTACCGCTTTGGTCTCATAGGCCCATTGGGTCTTTAGTAAACGCTTAATATATCTTTCTTTCTTTCTCTCTCTCTCTCAATGAGATAGCTATATTTATGTTTTCATTCTGTTTTATTTTCCATTCCATGATGAGATATGCCATGGACATTATTGTACCACTTTGGTCTCATAGGCCCATTGGGTCTTTAGTAGACGCTTAATATATCTTTCTTTCTTTCTTTCTAGCACCATTGGTGTGAAGCAAGGATGTCCACTTTCCCCCACGCTATTTGGGTTATACATTGATGAGGTGGCTGACTTCATTACATGGGGAGACAGAGATAGAGTTGATTTAGCAGGTACCTCAGTACATATTATGCTTTATGCTGATGATATTGTATTAGTGTCTGAGTCTCTAGGAGGTCTACAGCAGCATCTACCTGCACTCGATGATTTTTGCACACAGAGGGATCTTACTGTGAACCTTGGGAAAACCAAGGTTATGGTCTTTCATACATCGAGACAGGGCACGAGTCAGCTGACATTCACTCTCGCAGGACGCCAGGTGGTGGTGGTGACATCATACGTGTACCTAGGGGTTACCTTCTCTGCAGCAGCCACACGCTTCACCATGGGTTCAACAGCCAGAGCTAGATTGACACGGGGATATGTAGCATTGGCTATGCTAGAGAGACAGTGCCACCAGGCGCATTTTCAGCAGCCCTGGACGAAGGGGTGGCTATTTGACACATTAGTCACACCGGCATTGATGTATGGAGCAGTGGTATGGGCGCCAAGCCTTGCTACCCATTGGTGGACACAGATAGAGAGACCACAGGGCCTCATGATGGCACGCATGATATGCAGCAAACCGTCAGTACCTCATGACATTATCCGAGCAGAGTTTGTTGTGCCTCCTATGATGGTAGAGGCTATATTTCAGACTATATGCCTGCTAGATAGATTCAGAGAGATGCCACAAGACAAATTGTCATACAGAGCTTTTGAGACATCTAGACAGCTGGCTGAGGCAGGAGACAGAGGATCATGGTATGCACAGGTCACACATTGGTTCTCACAGCATGGCCTAGACATGGATCATCTACCACCATTCCAGTATGTGACAGGGATGCACCACATATCCGTCTCTCTCATAGTGAGAGGAAGAGAGTATTGAGACAGGACCTATGACAGCTCTATACACGAGAGACATGGATATCGCCTACACAACCTCTTCCACCGAAGATGCTATACTACAGAGATCACTTCATGAGTATCACTGATGATGGATTTATAGAGAGGCCTAGATACATGGAGGGCTTTTTACCACACGGCTCCCGAGTGGCTATTGGTCAGCTTAGAGTTTCATCACATCGATTGGAGATTGAGATTGGCAGAGCAGCACGGATCCCCCGAGAGGAGAGGGTATGCAGATTGTGCAGAGAGGAGGTGGAGAGTGAGGAGCATTATGTATGCAGATGCAGAGCATATGCAGCCATCGGAGAGAGATATCCCATTTTATTCAGAGAGCCACATTCCCTACGCCAGATCAAACTAACGCACATTGGGGAGATTCATTCTAGACATACAGCGTCACAGAGAGACATCATTACAGGCTCAGACAGCTCCAGAGGGGGGACGAAAGACACAGATTACTACATTTTTTCAGAAATGCATCCCACTCCCAGCCCCTACACGGCTCGGAATTACTCTCCAGAGAGCAGAGACACTCAGAGCCCGCAGGAGACACAGGACACCTGGCTTTCGGACACCACGCCTATACCAGAGAGAGATGACAGAGATCAGAGCTCAGTTTCACAGAGAGGGTGCGGAGCGACTGGCTCGCTTCAGAGCACACCCTGGCATGTTCTTCATGGAGCTGTGGACACCCCCTTCATTGATGCTTTGCATTCTCCTAGTAGTAGAGCTCCATCCTCTCCCTCACTCATTGTACTTATTGCACACCCAGATTCAGCTTTTTAGTTCAGTACTTTTTCATTTTGTTGGGATGACAGAGGATACCCGATACAGGTACACTGATTTGTCTCATAGGCCGAGTTTGGTCTTTTGGAAGACGTTAATAAAATCTTTCTTTCTTTCTTTCTTTCTCTCTCCAGGCAGAGTTTGCTGTAGCCCCGATGGTAGTGGAGGCACTCTTCCAGACAGTCATGTACCCTCATCGCATCATCAGTCACATGGATCCCCACAGGTACCTGAGGCTTGCCCTGGAGTCCTCCAGACAGCTAGCACTTGAGGGACACTTTGGAGTATGGTATGCACTAGTTTCCACTTGGTTCTCAATATATGGGCTTTGCATGGACCGCCTACACCCCCTTCAGTACAGTTTGGACTCCCCTTTCTTCGGGCTGTCTCACGAAGATACCAACTGGGTTATCCGGTCAGATCTTCTTAGCCTCTACACACAATGCACATGGATCACACCCCCAGAGCTCCCCACGAAGATGCACTTTTATAGAGACCACTTCCTCACACTCACTGAGGATGGATTCATCCAGCAGTCGGGCTACTTGAGTGTTCACATGTCCCATGCCATGCGGATTGCGATTGGCTAGATACGGGTTTCTTCCCACCGCCGGAGACAGGTAGAGTTGAGCGCATGGACCGCCTACACCCCCTTCAGTACAGTTTGGACTCCCCTTTCTTCGGGCTGTCTCACGAAGATACCAACTGGGTTATCCGGTCAGATCTTCTTAGCCTCTACACACAATGCACATGGATCACACCCCCAGAGCTCCCCACGAAGATGCACTTTTACAGAGACCACTTCCTCACACTCACTGAGGATGGATTCATCCAGCAGTCGGGCTACTTGAGTGTTCACATGTCCCATGCCATGCGGATTGCGATTGGCTAGATACGGGTTTCTTCCCACCGCCGGAGACAGGTAGAGTTGAGCGCATCTTCAGAGCCGGGAAGCTCGTACGGATACCCAAAGAGGAGAGGATTTGCCGACTATGCCACACAGAGGTTGAGACGGAGGAGCATTACATATGCCGCTGCCCAGTATAGTATGAGATCCGCGGGAGGTTTCACTGTCTATTTTGTGAGGGATTCGGTCCACTCTCCAAGATCATTGACTTCCAGGACCAGCGTTGCCTGGGTCTCTTCCTGCCTGAGCTCTGGACTAGGGACACCTTCTTGAGACACAGGCCCCAGCCACCCTGCCCCCTCCCTCGGCAGCCAACCATCACCAGTTTCTTCCGGACCCAAGAGGTGGAGGATACGGACATAGTGGATCTCGTGGATCCTCCACGAGTTGCTCTGGACCTACCTCGCTCGAGAGGAGTTACCTCAGACTGAGCCTCTGCACTCCAGCGTGCCCGATGCCCTCAAATCCCCCGTCAGCCACGATCACCTCATCAGCTCCAGATCCAAGACATGCTCCACTGCCATGGAGCTACCTCTCCGCGTGACATAGTTGAGAGAGAGCTCTCGGCCATACTCATGAACCCCATGCTTGACATTTTGGAGAGTGGTATACCATCTACTCGGAGCTGATGTTGCTCCCATGTTTTTATGTTCTTAGTATTCCATGACGAGTTTCCATGGACAGTTTTTTATCACCCCAGTGAGATAGATAAATTTATGTTTTCATTTTATTTTATTTTCCATTCCATGATGAGATATGCCATGGACATTATTGTACCACTTTGGTCTTATAGGCCCATTGGGTCTTTAGCAGATGCTTAATTATATCTTTCTTTCTTTCTTTCTTTCTCTCTCTTTGCTCCGTCCCCTCCCTCTCACTTGCGCTTGCTCTCTCCCGTCACGCGTGCCTGCGTGCTAGCTCGCTGGGTTGGCTCGCTTCGCGCCTCTATGCGTAGCCGCCGCCTTCGCCCACCCTTCCTCACGCCCCCAAAGGAGCAAGATAACTCTCTCTCTCTCTCTCTCTCTCTCTCTCTCAAAGAGCCACGGCCCCCACCCCGATTACTGATCCTCAACGTTGGCAGAGTTATGCAAAAGGTCTTTATGATGTTCTGCACCAGCCACTCATCCCTCGCCCCACTGAGACTCCACCGACCTCATTGGTTTTCTTTACTACCGATATGGTATCTCGAGGTATACATAGATTCCAACATGGGAGAGCTGAGGATCACACCGGCTTACAGGGTGAGCATTTCATTTATGCAGCTGACACACTCTCTCCTTTTATTGCTTACCTCTTTAACATGGCTCTGGTAGAAGGTTGCCCGGCTGAGTGGACGATGCACACTATTGTACCGATCCACAAAGCTGGGGACATGTTGGACCCCGGTAATTACAGGACTATCATGATTGGTCATACCTTGGCCAAACTCTATGGGGCTATCCTGGAGGCAGAATTGAGCACACAGGCTGAGAGGGAGGGGCTTCGTGCCCTCGTCAGGCAGGTTTTTGGGCGAGCCTTCTCTACTATTGATCACATTTTCACCCTGAGATGCTTGATTGACCAAACTCGGGCACGGAGATAGAGACTCTATTGCTGTTTTGTGGACTTCCGCAAAGCCTTCGACATAGTCCCGAGAGAGCGCCTCTTCCACCGCTTACAGACATTGGGCATACCCCCGACATGATGTGGGGGATTTACAGATTATATGAGCAAGTGTTTGGACGAGTTACATGCCCAAGGGGACTATCTGATATGATTGCCAGCACCATTGGTGTGTAGCAAGGCTGCCCTCTCTCCCCGACACTCTTTGGCTTATACATCGACGAGGTAGCATACTACATCATACACGGAGGAGGCTCTGGGATTGACATCTTAGGTACGACTGCACACATTCTATTATGTGCTGATGATATGATTCTTGTGTCGGATACTCGCACAGGGCCACAAAGGCATCTACAGGCCCTGGATACTTTCTGTGCGGAGCGAGGACTCACAGTGAACCTTGGGAAAACCAAGGTTATGGTCTTTCATACATCAGCAGCAGTCAGATGCCAGACTATCCTTACACTAGCCCGGGGACAGGTAGAGGTGGTGGGCTCATATGTATACCTTGGGGTCACATTTACCAGCTACCAGACACCACAGCTACACCACAGAGAGATCGCGGCCATCCGGTCTCGACACCAACATGAGGTCCAGGAGCAGTCAGCACATTTTTGCTCTGATCTAGGACGCATGTTCCAGACATTTACGGCATCCTCAGATCGGATGTATGACATATTGTACCCAGACTATGGGACTGGATGGAGTTAGGAGTAGATAACATATCATACTTGTATCACCCCTTCAGCATATAGAGATGCATTAGTAGCCCTAGTACTCCATCCACACCCTCTCGTTCGTACACCACTATTGAGTCCCCTATGGTCGTGTTGTCATACTTGTACATTTTATTCTCACTCCACATTTTCCTCTTGATGATTGGAGGAACATCATTGTACTACTTGTTTGTCTCATAGGCCAATTTTGGCCTTTTGCAGACGTTAATATATCTTTCTTTCTTTCTTTCTTTCTCTCTCTCGTCCCTGCGTGTGGGAAGCGCTGTAGAGTAAGCTCGAGGAATGGCTCCGAGCCTCCAAGAGAAGCTCGAGGCCCTCGAGACGGCAATGAAGGCAATAATCAAGGAGAACAAGAAGACATCCAATTCCAACCTCAATGAGGTGGAGAACAAACTACACTGGCACAGCATGGCCCTCGAAGCACGGGTCACGGACCTTGAACAAGAGAACACAGCACTCAAGGAGGAGGTGAGTGCATTGAAAGTGGAACTGGTAGCCGTCAAGAACACCGAGAAGGAAGAATGGGAGATCAATGAGAACACTCTCACAGCCATCAAAGAAGAGATCTCCAAGAAGATCACAAAGAACATGGAGGGAAAACTCGAAGCCAAGCAGTCAGGATGGGTTGAGGTGGTGAAGAAGAACATCCGTAAAGAAGTGAGGGAGGAGACTCAAAGGGAAGAACACCAAATCATTCACACCACCATTGAGGAGGAGAAGATGAGGCATTCCCTCCGCCTCAACATTTGAGGCACAGGTATAGCCGAGACACCCGACTCCACTCCCGAAAAAGATGGACAGCTTCTATGCATGAAGCTCGGCTATAGGAAAGAGGACCCTCTCCCCTTCACCAAAGCATGGAGAGCCGGGAAAGACTCAACATGCAAGGGAGCCCTCATCCACAGTTTGCAGGAGAGAGGGAGAGGGTCACCTTCATGAGAAGTGGGTCATCTATTTGGATGACGACCTTACAAGGATGCACATAGAACACATGAAAACATGCATGCCGAGAGTCCTACAGGCCCGGAAAGATGGCAAGAGAGCATTCTATCGCGATGGCCGTGTCATCATCGATGGCAAGGCCACCGATTAGCGCCAGGCGGCCTATGGGACATCGGCTATGGAGGATCGAGATTCACAGATACACATAGCAGTTTGGAAGTGCAATGGAGCACTTTGGACACATCTTGGGAGGATGGAGAAGGTCATGGAGGGACGGGACATCATACTACTTACAGAGACGCACCAAAGCCCAGAGAGGGAGCTACCCAAAGTAGACTGCTATCAGTGGGAGTTTACATACAGGGGGACCACACGGCAGAGCACATCGAGAGGATGTGGAGCGGACGGAGTTTTCTGCACCTCCAATGCTAGTAGAGGCCCTCTTCTAGACGATCTGCTTCATACAGAGGATCAAAGATATGCCATCAGATCGACTCTCACATAGAGCTTTTGAGGAGTCCAGGCAGCTAGCAGAGAGTGGAGATAGGAGATCATAGTATTCACAGATGATACAGTGGCTCACTCAGCATGGTCTTGACATAGATCACCTGCCACCTTTCCAGTATGATATACATGTACCACACATCCAGCTCTCTCACAGTGAGAGGAACAGAGTCCTTCGGCAAGATTTATGGCAGCGATACACTCAAGAGACTTGGATTACACCCAGTCAGCCTCTACCGCCGAAGATGCTATACTATAGGGATCAGTTTATGTGTATCTCAGCGGATGGATTCATACAGAGACTTGGATACATGGATGTGTACATGCCTCACAGTGCCCGAGTGGGGATTGGCCAGCTCAGAGTGTCATCACACCAGCTTGAGATTGAGGCAGGTCGGGTAGCACGGATCCCTAAAGGAGAGAGGATATGCAGACTATGCCAGGAGGAGGTTGAGAGTGAGGAACATTATGTATGCAGATGCACAGGATATAGTGTCATTAGAGAGAGATACACCACCATCTTCAGTGGACATCCCTCACTCCGCCAGATCATGGAGTCCGCAGACCAGCGCAGATTTGGCTAGTTCTTGCTAGAGACACAGGGCCACAGAGAGACATTGCTACGGACTCATACCACAGGGAGAGGTGGGCGACAGCTCCAGCTCACTGATTTCTTTCAGAGATCTATCCCAGTGGCTATCCTGACACACGAGGGGGTTACACTTTAGTGCGATGCGGACCTCCGAGCGCCAGACGAAGACCTAGAGCACCAGGCTACCAGACTCCCAGACTACATCAGAGGGAGATCACAGAGATACAGGCTGGACATCAGCACCATATCCAGGAGTGGCTCGCTCACTTGCACTCACACCGGGAGATCATGCTCCGAAGTATTTTGGCCTCGCCATCGCCTATGTATCACATATTACACCCCCATTATGGTACTGGTTGGAGCTAGACAGATCTGCATTGCATTCTTGTATACCCTGCGCGTATAGGTTGCATATTGAGCCTCTAGCAGTAGTGCTCCATCCATCACACCCCCCCACTACTTTCATAGTTTATTTCATGTTCATTTTGTTCTTTTTTTTTCTAGACATCGAGAAGACATTGACAGTTGTACATTGATTTGTCTCATAGGTGGAGTTCGCGGCCTCTAGTAGACGTTAATACAGCTTGCTTTCTTTCTCTCTCTCTCTTTTTTTTTTGGGTGAAATGGTGTTTTATATTATATGTAAAAATGTACATCAGCTACATGGCTCACACAGAACCTATGGCCCCAAAAAAACCCCCACAAAAGATCCTCTAAAGGATCATGACCATGCAAACTTGGACACTAATAAGAAAGCCTCCTAGCCAAATAAGCATCCCAGATAAAAGCATCAAAGATGAGCCAGCCGAGTTGCCGTAGACCATAACGAAATAACATTTGCATCCAGTAGCTGAGCTGAGAGAAGAGAAGAAAACTGCCAAAGCAGCAAACCGCGGATACGTAGAATGTGTCCATGTATTCCAGACAAGGAATCAAAGATGAACCCATTCCGTGTAGAGCAAATCTGCCAAAGTCCTGTCCATCTAAGGAAATGGAATATCACAAGGTGACTGTCCCCGAAGTAATGACTTGAGGACAAATCCCAAATATCCACTGATGAGCCGAAACAGTAGACCTCTCTACTGCCTCCTAAACGCGAGAGACAAAAGACCAAATCCGACGGGCCACTGGACAACTCATGAACGATGCATAACTATTTCAGTGCATGTCGTGCAGAAGAAGCAAGAGGCCAATGTAATTTTACGACGGCTGAGCTGATCCCGTGTAGGTAACCCTCCCACCAACATCCTCCAAATGAAAACCTTACCTTGGTAAGGGAGTTTAGATTGCCAACCACGCATAAGAGTTTTCTACCACCATGATTTAGACTTGTGCAATCCCCACACCTTATTGGCCTTGGCTGAAACCCAATCTTTCTCTGATACGAGCTTATGATAGACCTGGTTAGCTGAAAGTGATATCAAGTCACCAGATTTACGTAGTGCCTAATCAAGCCAAGGCTGATCTGCAGATGGCCGAGGCAATGGAGTAAAAGGCTCAACTGCATGCATGATGTCAACCCATAGTGGCTGAAATGTCCGAGGAACCCTAAAGTGCTGCCGAATACGACGAAACGAATATGGCCTGTCACGACCAGGTATCACAGCATCTCGGATTCTAACCAAGCCTAACCTGACCATGCGGTTGAGTTGTATGCGTGAAGCATCTCTGTCTGGCCAAACAATGACACGCGACTCCACAAATGTTTCGAACCGCAAAGAGTTCAAAAGTAGTCTTTCATGACCAGGATCCCACCGAGCCAATAGTAGAACTTCATGCCAAGAAAGGAGAATATGCGATAAAATGTGAGATGAGCGAATACGGACAGGATGAGCTGCATTCACAATGTCCCACCATGAAGCCTGCACACGTGTCCGTCCATGTGACAGTCCCTCCAACTCAATCAAGTCACGAGCCATGAATACCCAAGGCTGGTGCTGCAAACACATATCCTGAAAAAGCGCCCACCTACGTGCCACCATATGCAAGCGGACATCCAGTAAAGCAGCCCCACCCATTCTTTTGGGCGTCGTAATGTGATTCCAAGCTATCCATGTTTGACCCATAATATTTCCTTGCCTCTTCCACAACATAAACCGAACGGGAGCAACCAAATGGAGAAGAGATTTGTGCGTCCAAGGTAGCAAAGGCAAAAAATAGGAAATCATGCTAAGCATAATAACCTGAGCTACCTTAATCCTCACGTGCATAGGCCACCCTTGAGCTTTCCAATACACAAATTTATCCGAGATCCGAGCAAAAATCCAAGCAAGAAGCGCTTGGGGGTCCACATCCACACCCACCGGATACCCAAGATGACGAACAATGTCTCCCGTATGCACCACACGGCCTTGCCACCCTAATGCCTCAAGATCAAATTCCGTGCATACAATGAGGGCTGATTTTGTTGAATTTATTTTTAGCCCAGAAGCCAATGCAAAATTATTCCAAGCTTCCATTGTTCGATCTATATTGACTTTTTCGGCCCTGAGAAACATAAAAGTGTCATCCACAAGGGCTTGAGCAACCAATTGCTTGCCATGAGGGAGATGCAAACCAACCACTTCACCATGCGATACCATAGCATCTAGGCGAGATAACATAGGATGAGTGGTAATGGCAAAGAAAAGAGGGCTAAGAGGACATAACTGCTGGAGAGAACATGTGAGAGAAATACCATCCGAAAGTCCTTCATTGAGCATAATCCGCGTGATAGAGCCAGAGCCAAGTAAATGCACCAAATTAGCCATTTTGGGACCAAAGCCCATGACTGTCATTAACTGAGAAAGGAAAGACAAGCTGACATGATCAAAAGCTTTTTCAAGATCCAGCTGCACCATCACAATCTCTTGCTTCTTTGCCTTGGCATAATCCACTCCAATTTGAACATTAAGAATATTATGCAAAATATTCCTGCCATGCACAAATCCATATTGATATGGATGAATAAGAGTAGGAAGCACCTTCTGCAAGCGATTGGCAAAAATATTTGTAAAGATTTTATACATAATACCCATAAGTGAGATCAAGCGCCATTGAGCCAAAGAAGTAGGCGAAGGTGTTGGAAATAAGTGCTCACTAGGAGTACTTTTAGTCTTGGTCATCTCAGTGTATGCCCCGTGGCACTCAGGGATTTATCCCATATGCACTCATGCTCAGCTCTTGTACTCTCATCTATATATTATGGGTGTCACATCAATGAAAGTATCAATCTTGTGTCTTGTCTACACTCATCTCAAGGTATGTCTAAGCTTTGTGTTTCCTTTTAGTCTTGCTCTCAATTCAGTTTCAGTTTTAGCTTTGTCTCTCCCATTTTTCACAACATGGTATCAGAGCAGTGCTACTATGCTGCATTTTTCTTTCCATTTTCTGAACTGCTTCATCACTGCCTCGCCACTGAAACCACTGTGTGTTTTTTATTCTTTCCGCTGACCAAAATAAAGGCACGTCTGCTGCCATCAGATCTTTTAGCGCCACTTGCTGCTGCAGCAGGTCACCCACCTCTTCGTGCCTACTGCTCACCTGCTCGCGCCCCGCTTATTCCTCTCCATCTTCACATGTGGGTTAGCTGTCCATTGGACCAGCCAGACCTGTAGCAGCAAATTTAAAGCAGCAATCAAGTGTATGCTGTGTTCTATTTTCAGTCTACTCTTTATCTCTTGAAAAATTAAAAAAAAAATAAAAAATAAAAAAAAGGTAAAAAATAAAAATCTCAATACTGAATTTCATTGACTTCTCTATCTTGTACGGGATTAGACACTGCCCTTGCATTTCAGCAAGTGGTAAGACCTTCCCATCTCTCTCATATTTGTCTATGCTTTCATGCTATCTACCACCATTGATCACCAATGATGTAGATCATGGGGGTAATATCATGTCTATTTGTCTACATGGACTTATCTTAGTCCCTATCCAAGAGACACCCCTGCATTACCCACTCTAGCAGGAGGATTGACCTTGAGGAGGGATTATCTATCTAGGTCCATCTCTCTGTCTATCTACAATCAGTCAGTCTCTCTGTCTATGTGTCTATCCTGTGTGTCTATCTTGTCACATGTCTTTGACACTCTGTCTATCAGTCTATATGCCTCTCTTTTGTGGATTAGCTACCCACATTCTCTTTGGCATTTTGTCTATGTCCCCATTTATCTTCTATTTTGTCAGTCTCTCTCATGTCTATCTGAAAGTCTCTCTCTCTGTGGGACCACTCTACTGGCTGATTGTCTCTCTCTCTGTCTGTCTATGATCCACTCTTGTCCCTACCCTTGTGGACCCATATGAGGATATCACTTGAGGAGGGGTGTCTCAGGATCTTTTGTCTCTCATGTCTTGTCTCTCAGTCTATCAGTCTTTATGTCTGTCTTCTAGTCTTGTCCATCTTGTCTTCTAGCTTGTCTCTCAACCCTTGTCTAGTCTCTCTGTCTTGGTCTTATCTTTAGTCTTGTCTTTTTGTCTTCCTCCTAGTGTCCACTTAAGGAGGGTGTTGGAAATAAGTGCTCACTAGGAGTACTTTTAGTCTTGGTCATCTCAGTGTATGCCACGTGGCACTCAGGGATTTATCCCATATGCACTCATGCTCAGCTCTTGTACTCTCACCTATATATTATGGGTGTCACATCAATGAAAGTATCAATCTTGTGTCTTGTCTACACTCATCTCAAGGTATGTCTAAGCTTTGTGTTTCCTTTTAGTCTTGCTCTCATTTCAGTTTCAGTTTTAGCTTTGTCTCTCCCATTTTTCACAACAGAAGGGACTTTGGGCAACAAATCTCTCTCTCTCTCTCTCTCTCTCTCTCATATCATGATTGTACACTCCATGCATATAGCTTTGCATTCTCCTAGTAATAGAGCTTCATCCCCTGCACACCCAGATTCAGCTTTTTTATTCAGTACTTTTTTATTTTGTTGGGATGACAGAGGATACCCCATACAGGTACTCCGATTTGTCTCATAGGCCGAGTTCGGTCTTTTGGAAGACGTTAATAAAATCTTTCTTTCTTTCTTTCTCTCTCTCTCTAGAGGGACTACCCGGGAGGACACAGCCGACAGCCCAGCAGCGAGCACCCTGTGGGACTCTAGTTGAGAGAGCTATCCAGTTGGGCAGATCTAGACGCTCGAGGGTTCGCGGATCCTCACATCGGAGACAGTGCCTACACTGGAGGATTCAGAGCATCATTGCGAGGCATCGGGCTCGCCCGACTAGGCATCTCACTATGGCAGATATCCAGGCCATCCGGCAGAGACCCAGACTAGAGCTCCTAGGATGATTACGACTCCAGCCATATACTGTTGTACTCATTGTCACTTTTGTACTCCCCCATATTCATGTATTCATGTATCCATGTACTCGTGTACCCCATTTTGACTAGTAGCATTAGCGTCCCACTCTCCCTAGTTGCTGCTTCCGAATGCCCCCCCTACTGATGTATTGTGGGGCTAGATACTTAGTTCTTTCTTTTCTTTTCCAGACAGTGTATTAGATGTCACATGGTTGTAACTTTGGTCTCATAGGTCACTTTGGCCTTTTGAAGACGTTAATATAACATTTCATTTCATTTCATTTCTCTCTCTCTCTCTCTCTCTCTCTCTCTCTCTCTCTCTCTCGATGTAACCTTTTGGTCTCATAGGTCATTTTGGCCTTTTGAAGACAGATCTGCATTGCATTCTTGTATAGCCTACGCATATAGGTTGCATACTGACCCTTTCATGTTTATTTTGTCCTTTTTTTTCTGGACATGTAGAGGACATTGATAGTTGTACATTGATTCGTCTCATAGGTCGAGTTCGGCCTCTAGTAGACATTAATACAGCTTTCTTTCTTTCTTTCTTTCTCTTTGAGTTTGAAACTTTCACACAATCTGCAGCAAACATTAAAACTCCTCTTGTTCTCTCTGGAGTGTCTCTCCCTCTTTAGTCTCTCCCCCTTATACAGTAGACAAACAAGGGCTCAATTTCTCTCACGCTCTCTCATGGATATCTTTGAAAGGCTGATCAATTTGTTGCTCGAATTTGCTGAAATCATTGCTTCCTTGGGCTCAGCATCAAGAGGAGCAAGCCGTGTGAGAGCACATCTATTATGCCATGTTATGTTAACAATGAAAAAGCGCAAGTGACTAAATGTCGAGGAACAACAGCTCAAATGCATAGAGAGCTTTTGGCAAAGTACCCAAGTGGAGAGGAGAAAGCATGTGCACGAAAGAAACCAGTAATTGATGCATCTTACTTCACTAGACATGGGGATGATGTAAACATGGGAGATGGATTGCAGAATGGGAGACTTGGGAGCTTTGCATTTTCCCATGATTCGCAGCCTATGGGTGCAAGCTCTGGTAAGCAGCAAACCTTGGGAGCAGTTTGGGATCCCCGCAAGAAAGAGAGGGTAGATGTAGCTGTTGCAAGGTTCTTTAGTCATGATCATGTAGCATTCAATGTTGCTAGGTTCTCGTATTTTATTAAAATAGTCCAGGACATTGCACGATATGGTCCAACATACAAGCCTCCTTCCTATGAGACACTATGCACTACCTTGTTGCAAAAGGAGAAAGCAGCAACTGAATGTGCTTTAGAATCTGTGCATGAAAGTTGGACAAAGAATGGCGTGACACAGTTGCTTATTCCCGAGAAAGAATACAATTTATTTCCTCACGTGATGCTTCTGGGACTGGAAAAATTGCAGATTAGCTTGTGGAAGAGTGGGCCCAAGGTATTGAGAAAGTTGGCCCACAGAATGTTATTCAATTCTTAGGTGATGGTGAGGCAACGAATATAACAATTGGTCTAAAGTTTGAAAAAAGGTATCCGCATATCACATTTAGTCCATGCTTTGCTCATTGTTTCAACAACTTACTGAAGAATATTGGCAGCTTGCCGTGGATTGATCCACACATTCAAACAGGCAAGGAGATAATGAGCTTCATTCAAAACCATGATTTTATTTTGAATGATTTCCGCAAGAGATCGCCCAAAAAGGATCTCTTGAAGTACTCGAAGATACGCTTTGGTTATAACTTTCTCATGATGAAGAGGTTATCCAAAGCAAACTTGCCTTTGAAGCACTTGGTTGTATGCAATGAGTGGATGGGATGGGCTCCTTCTCGGTTAAGAGCCGACATAGAGGTTGTGAGAACCATACAAGACTTGACATTTTGGGATGAAAACAACACTATCACTGCTATGATGAAGTCGATCATGCCCTTGATGCGGATTGTAGATGGACGGGAGCCATGCATTGGCAAGGCGTATGAAGGGGTTAACCTAATGATCGAGAAAATAGGAGAAATGGGCTTGTCCGATGAGAAATATGAAGAGGTTCGTGAATTATGTGAAGCACGATGGAATGGTTATCATTCTCCGATGCATGATGTTGCGTATGTCTTGGATCCGGAGTTTCAAGGATGTGGACAAGAGGCCGATGATGAGGCAATGGATGGTTGGGAGACAGTGCTTTCTAGGCAGGTTCATGATGATGATAAACGAAGGTTGGTGAAAGACCAACTTGGATTTTATCGCAACAAGTTGGGAAGGTGTGGATCGGTTGATGCACAAAGAGATAGGTTTAAGATTGGGGATGCTTTATGGTGGAAGGATTATGGCGCTTATACACCAGAGCTTCAATCATTGGTATTAGGATCTTGTCTCAAGGTGCAAGCTCCTCTCCAATCGAGCAACTATGGAGCGTGTCCGGCCATAAGAAGAGGAACAAATTTGGGACAAAACAAGTCAATGACTTGATGATAATTTTGAAGTGCTAATTTGCGCTTGTCTGGTGATATGGCTTCTCCCAAATCAGAGAAGTTTATATTGCTTGATGAGGAGTCCTCGGATGATGAGAAGACACATGTACTTGGAGATCTTGGTCAAGATGGGGTTGAAGCTTTGGATGTTGCAGATGTTGGTCTTGATGATACGGCTTTCTTGGATGACATAGATGATAGTCTCCTTGAAGGCATCACTGGCAATAGCCATGCATGAGATCTCCTTACTATTTGCATGTCACCTTGAGGCTTGGACTCTTAAGTGTGGAGCCCACATTTTGTGTCATTTGCATGTGCCGCTTTGGGCAAGTTTATTGCTTGGGACCTAGGTTGTTTCTTCTATTTAGGCCGCGGGCCATATTTTGTGTCTTTGTTACTTATGTCATGTATGATGTGAGCTAATTTATTTTGAACTCTGAGATCTATTAGTATGTATTCGCAAATTGTGTGGTGCAGTAGACTTTAGTGTATCTCTGATTTGGTTACATCTGAACTTTTGCAAATTCCATACGCATTTCTTTTTGTTTTTAGGTTACGTAATACGGGTTTTAAAATGAGCAATGTATGTTAAGATTTAATGTCATTTCTAGGAATTATCTAGGTCATTCCCTCTTACCATTCCCCCCTCATTCCCATTCCCCCTGTGGCATGTTCCTGTTCCCTTGATGGAGGTTTTGTTCCGTTCCCGTTCTCCTTCTGTTGCTACTACGGTCTAAACTGTAAAGGTCATGTCCTCTTCTGATTTTTGCAACTATAAAGCCAAGTGAGTGACTTATTGGCGAATTGGAGGACTTGATGCGCGTTCTAGCGCAATCTCCTCTACTACTCATCCTCGAGCCGCTCAAGATAGTGAGGCGGTAGAAACCACTTCTTGAGGTCCGTATCCTTGGGGTTTATTCTAGGTGTCCTTGTATCCTGTGGCCATTCCACAGGTGTTTTAACAATAGACTAAACTTTGCTATCAAATGATGCACACATTTAAGGACATCATCTTTCACCAACAAGATTTAAATGCAGTGCACAAGTTGCGTTGGACAGTCTCCCATTCTCGTAAGCTTGTACATTCATCTCAAACACGGGCACCAAGCCCTTGAGTGCCTCTCAAATTTCATCCAACATAATAGTGAGACACAAAAATCCAACAAGGCTTGGGATAAGTTCAGCTGGTGACAGTATGGAGCAGAGATATTTGTGATTGGCTTCTACAGCAGTGATTATGTATCTCATTTTATGCTTAACAGTGGTTCCCAACAAAAGAAGTGTGGTAGGCAGCCTAGTTCTGTTCTGGTGGGCGCATGAAAAGATTATATGCTCAATTTTAATCATAGATTGAAGTGTAATGCATTAACTGTGTGGACTCCTACCTCCTGCACTTGCACTTGCTTACATAAAAACTAATCAATCCACCAAGTATCCAACTTTTTCTTGCTTTCTTTGGTAGAGCTTTCTGCTGGTTCTTAACCTCAGGTCTAACTGTAGTTTTGTGATTGTTTCATTTTATCAATTCTGGACCTCGGTAACGCCGCTGACATGCATTTATATATACACATCTCCTTATACTACCTCTGTAAAAAAAAAGAAGCTTTGGAACTCATAAGGATGCCAGCTTCTTATTTGAGTAGGATTGTTTTGGTCACGTATGTGTTGGTCAAGTTATTTTTTTCAGCCACCTTAATAAATCGATTGAGGATGTGGTTCAGTTAGCGGAGCTGTGGTAGACCCTGGAATTATTATTATATGGAGAGGAATTTTAGATCCCACCATCAATGAATGCAGTTCTGAGATTAGGGATTCTAAGATTTCTAATGCTGAATCCAATGCAAGAATAGACCTTCAAAAGTGTACTACCCCCCTTAAGGCAAAACCGATGACATGTTACTAGTCAAAGGTTACTTTGGGCATTCATCCCATTATTTTGTTTCTTCCTCAATTGTCTCTGGCAGTTTTGAGATAAGGTTTCTTGTCTTTCCTGAAAACTGACTTTGCAGGATGCTTTACGCTCCATCCATAACTGTACAAATGTGCATTTTCACAATGTCACTTGCATGCTTCAGAGAACCTACCAAAACCCATTCAAACAGACTGGAATCTTAGGGCTTGTACATTCTTGCAAATATATGAGCAAGGTAGTACAAGTTGCAAGATCTACCAAGCTAATCTCAAAAATATTATCATACTTTAGTAGCCTTACTCCTTCCAACTCGTTCTTGAAGAGTGTATGTAAGGTTTTTTAAGGATAGCACATGGTGCTAAAAAACTCATCTGCAATTATGGTTTTAAAAATCCTTTATTTCATCTTTCAACGTGTAAGGCTAGCAATGTCCATACGTTTACCACATTTTCAAATATTCTATGCACCTGTTTTATTATTGCATCCGTATGTTCTGTAAATGACAGATTCTAGTCCATTTAACAAATGCATTACGGAAATCTCAAGTGCGTGTCGGCTTGTAGTAAAACGATAAGTTTTTTTAATAACATGGGTTTGGTTAAGAGCATGGGTCGAGGATCATCTTGCAGATAGCTGAAGTATAAAACCAAGGTTCAATAAAAATCTATCAGACCTGCATTGTAATGATTATCAGCTGTAATATATGCTTTTTTTCAGACATGCAGGTGCCATGGAGCAATCCTATATCCTGGTGCCAGAGAGAAAACAGGGATGCTCTGCCCATACACTGGACAGGAGCTTGACAATCATGATTTCACTTCAAATGGCATCAAAATTGGATCTCAGACTGTTCTTTACTTGCCATCTTTTAAAAGCCCACTGGAGCCTGCAAAGTTTCTTATCAGCCCCAGGCCGGCCTTGACTTTTACTGTGCTGAAATGTGTAGCATTGAATACCCTAAGTGAAGGTTTGGAGTCACTGCAATTTATCTGCAAACTTGTCTAATACTTTTGTCAAGGTTGAAGGAACACTAGGAGTCTTCAGAGAATTCAGGTGGACCGTTGATGACAATGTTTCTTGATCAAACCAAAGGTTTGCTGTTTGGAGATCCTTATAATGTGGTGCCGTCCTCGGAAGTCGACTTAGATGACGATGAAGATAACCTGGAAATCAATGATGGTGGTAAGTATGGGACTGTTGTTAATCTTGAAGACGTCTTAAGCTCTCTATGAGATGATCGAAGACTATCAACAGCCAGTTTTATAAGGACAGAATATTCTTACTGTTGTCCCTTCTGCAGTTTTTGCAACTCTCTGCGAGGCTGTTCACTCACAAGACTGTGGTTTACTCTGCACATCCACTTCAGACATTGACATGATGATGGAAAAGTCTTTTCCCTGCTACTACCTATTGCTTCCAGCAGAAAATAGGTCATTTCTTGCAAGAGTAAGCATCATTTGAGACAATTCATTGATTGTCTAGTATATGTTATGCACGTGTATGAGTGAGTTGTTGCATTGCCATAATAATAAGACTGAATATTGCTTTTGCTTGGCACTTCTGTTCCATGTTTTCAAGAGAATAGCAGCGTCAGAAGAGTTTTTGAGACTCTCACCTCCAGAAATAAAAGATTACAACATACCGGTGGAACTGAGAGACTCTGTCAGCTCTTGCGTATCTAAGGTTTGAAAAGCGAATTTTTCATAAAGTCTGCAAGCTCTAGAAGCACATCCATGTTTTAAAGGTTGATTTGTTTGACTCCTTCCTGAAACCTGCAGATTGGTACTGAGACTTACAACCCTCTAAATCATCAGAGAGGCCTCCATGCTAAACTTTATTGGCTTGCCAAAGAAAGCCTGCAGTTTCGGTAAGTTGATTCTTTGTCTGCTGGCATTTATGAATCATATTTTCCATCACTTACCGTGTACTTTTTCTACTTCACAGTCCATTGCCTGGTCAGAGGGCACAGAATGTTAACCCAGGGCAGCTTCCTTTGAGCCAAAAATCGACTTGTATCAACAATTCATCGCAGCTCCAGTCTACTGAGCCAAGCTTTGCCATGGAATCAAGAGGAGAGAGTATAACATGGACCCCTGAAAAATCAACAACGAGCACTACCAACCAATTTTTAAGGGACAGAAGTCCACAAGCTGGAGGGATACGTCAAGAATTATTTCCAGTGCAGGCACCCCCCAGTTCCTTGAGTGCCCCGACTTCACCTCTGTTAGCTGGAGGTAGCAGCACATCCTTCAGTCAGCTATCTATAAAACCTCTGCTCCCATTACAGGCTTGTCGAAAGCCGTCTCACAACCAGACGTTGACCTCAAGGCTGGCTATTCCTCCCCATCAGAAGAAGCAAATAGAGTTGAGAAAGCCAAATCCAGAACCAGCACTGCTGAAGGCAAACTTTCGGAGGATCAAGCAAGGGAAGTTGTGAGAATCTCACTGCATTTTTCAGGGTTTTAGTTTACAACAGAATGAGGTTTTTGATATGATGTTATTCCAGATACTGCTTATATAATGGAAACCTCAGACTTCAAACCAATGCATGCAAGGGGGCATTGAGATGTGGGAAAAAGCCTTGCCTCTGGGTCAAGTTTCCCTAATTCAGTACCCAACACAAGCAAGGGCTTTCCTTAAAGTAAGAAAGCCCGGGCTACCATAGCACAGGCTCCCACACTTGACGAATCAAAACAAGGGTACGTGTTACTAACCTAACTAGAAATAGAAAATATGTTCTACCTTAGACTATATTACACTAGTGTTTCAAAAGTTCCCAATCCAAGATCTCCCCTTGTCCATATGGTCAGTGAGTTGGGTGCTCATCATGTAGAGTTTTCAGTACCGTTTTCCATGCATATAATGAGTGAGGTGGGTACTCTTATACTGTCTACAGCAGGTAGCTTTGTTGCTGGTTTTATCTAGTTTTTTTTTTAAAAGAATTCTTCAATTAACATTTTTAGTTTGAGTTAATAACAATCAGCAATCCTAATTTGGTGTGAGCATTTGAGGATGTAGGGGAACCTTGGTTCATAGCAAACTTTCTGTTAAATAATGGTAGCTGTATTGTTCAATGCAACCACATTACTTTGCAACCTCCCTATCCAAGTAAGACAACCACCACTTTCGGGACCATGGTATTACTCCATTAAACATTTTGTGGTTGTTCACCTAGTTGGACAAGGTGTCATGAGTGATGAGATGAGCTATGTACTAATTGTTCTTTCTCTTGTTCTTTTTTTTGTTAACAAGTGTTAGGCATATTGCTAACCACTTTATAAATTAACATGGTTTGATTTGCTCGAAGTGATTTACTATCTTACTTGCTCAAATGGCCACTTATTTTTGGTAACACCAAATAAAGCAGCCTTTTCCTATGAGCTTTTAATGTCAAATAGGGAAAGTCTTAAGGCTTTTGTGTACATATTTGCTTTAGTAATAGTGTTGGGGATCATTTTTGAGTTTGGTTGGCCTATTGTGAACATTAGTCACTTTGTATATAAGACAATTTTGATAACAAACAATACACATTCATTTTCTTCTAATAGAATATTTGAGTTATTTTGTCCTCTACTTTTCCTTGTATGTTATTGGATTCTTGCATGTTAGATGGTTGCTTGCTTGATTATATTTTCTTGTGGGTTGCTCTCATTAGCTTCTTTTTCTCCAACCATCTTTGGTGACAGAACCATCACGAAGAAAGAGAGCTTTTGTTTTCAACTTCCTTAGTAAAGAAGCATTCCAGTGTGACAACGATGGAGTGAGGATGTGTTGGACAAGTTAGTGTACCCACATGGGGGAGTTGTATTGTGGTTTGAAGGTAAGGCCCAATCAACATATGATTCGACAAGGCTAAGGTTAGTACTTGATTAAAACGTATTTGGTGCTGAAGCACGAAACTGCAATATCTTTGGGCGAAGCTCCAATGAAGGACCGAGTGCGTGACTAGGAATCTCAAGGTTCGCTCTCTCAAGAAGTTCTCAAACCATGTCGGTCATCACCAAAATGTTTTAAACATTTGGTGTCGATCTTGAGCTGGGTTTGCCTCAACTTGGTTGCCAAGTTGTCCCAACAACTTCAGTTTTGTCAATTTAAGGTCCATTTTTTCTTTAATTTGTAAGAGTTATGTTTAGAGAGAGAATGACCATCCGCTAGACTCCCTTTAAGATGACTTTTTAGTTGATCAACACCATATGCAACAAATTCCACACTTTTCTCAAGAGATGAACAAATTTTCTATAAACCTTGCAAGTTACAAGAATTCTTTTATCTCTCCAGTGATTTTGACTTCAACAATAGCTACATTAAGAGTTTTCCTAAATTACTTTAATGCACTTTATCATGGACAGTTTCTTTACAAAAATCAAGGATTTTAAGGAGCAATTGACTAGTGTTGATGAAATATATCATGATAGTTCATTGGTTCTTACTATCTTGAATGCGTTGTCGGACTCATATCAAGGTTTTTCTTCACCATCAAACTCACGATGAAAGGCAATCCAAATGCCTTGAAGTTTGAGGAGTCGGTTATTGTGCTCTTTTGCAAGAAGAGCAATCCAGGAGAAACAGATTTGTCATTCGTACAAGAGATCAGCCCTTTGTTGCTAGTCAACAAAGATACAAAGGTTAATCCTTTCTTTAGGGTAGTTACATGCCGAAATCAAAGTCATCAAGCAAGCCTACAGACAAGGAAGACAAGCCAAAGAAAAAGGACAAATGTAACTATTGTAGAAAACTTGGTCACTACATTATTGAATGCAAAAAACGACTGGAGACTCAGGTATGGTTGTACTTGTTGCATCAACATCCAATGCAAAAAAATAAAGAATTTGTAAATTATACACATGATGATTGGGATTTTATTACGCAATATAGTTATGACCCTTCACATAAGGATGTATGCATGGCTGTTAGAGATATATATGTTTAGTATTTTGACAGTGGTGTTAGTAAGCACATTACTTCTTATCGTAGTTTGTTCTCATCACTTGAATTTACATCACATGAAAATATTATAACATGTACAAACAACTCCTCATATCTTGTAAGGAGTTTAGTAAAATTATTCTCACTGCTGCAAATGGTGAAACAATCATGCTTTCAGATGTATTATATGGACCATGGATCAAGAAAAACTTATTATTTGTCTTTGCCATTACTAAGGTTGGCTTAGTGGTTCAATTTGAGGATGACAGATGTATTGTTTATGATTGTATAATGGCAAGATAATTATTGCTTTTGGTGCTTTTTCTTATGGTCTTTACAGACTATATATATATAAAAAGACAAAGGTATGTTGTATGTACAATGTTTGCCACAAAGATAATGGGTCATGCTAAATTGTGGCATGCATGCTTTGGTCACTTGAACTTTGGCAGTTTGTTGCATTTGTATAAACATGGCATGGTGTGTGAGCTGCCATATCTTGAAGTCCGTATCAAACATGTTTGGGAGGGTTGTATTCTTACAAAAATATAGCGAGCATCATTTTACAAAGATGGTTCAATTAGAGCTATCCAAAAATTGCAGCTTATACACAATGATATATGTGGTCCTATGAGGACACCATCTATTGGGCTATCTCTATTTTGTCACATTCATTGATGATTATTTTAGGTATATCAAGATATATCTATTGAAACAAAAATCAAAGGTTTTTATGTGTTTCAGACACTTTGTTGCTATGATTCAAAATGCTTTTACATGCAAGATTAGTACTCTGCATACTGATCGAGGGGGGGGGGAGTATATGTCTAAGGAGTTTCATGCATATATGACTGATCGTGGGATAAAACACCAATGTAATGTATTCTATATACCTTACCAAAAGAGTGTAGTTGAATGTAAAAACATGTCTCTCATTTGGATGGTACGTTGTTGGATGGTTAAAAGTTAAGAGTTACATCTTGGTTTCTGGCTAGAAGCAGTCATGTGTAAAACATATATTTTGAACGGGTGTCCTACAAAGGCTCTGTATACGATTATGTCTTTTGAAGCTTGGAATAACAAAAAGCTCTCTGTGGCTCACTTACGTATTTTTTGTTGTCTTGCTTGCACACTTGTGCTTGAGTAAATTTTCAGCAAGCTTAATGATAAAGCTATCAATTGTATTTTTGTGGGATATAGCTCGGAGAGTAAGGGTTATCGTCTCTATTATCCAAACCAAGCAGATTCTTGTGAGTAGAGATGTATTTGTGGAAGATACAATTCAACCCTTGCTTTCATGTAAAAAATAGTAAATATATGTTTGCATGACATATTCGACACTCTTCTTTCATTGTTAAATATGCAGGACACATTGCTGTAGATCATTTGGGTAATCAAAGATGTGTTAAAAATCAATCTATATATGTTACAAAAACCAGACCACATAGGTTACAAAATCAATATTTTTTTAAGCCTATAAATTAGTCTGTTAATGAGACAATGTGGATGATACAATTGATGAGGAAAGAAGGGAAATTGAGGAGTCTAAAAGTATGCCAAAATGGTTGGTGCAAACACTACGTGAAAGCAAATTGGCCACTCTTTTGCCTAGCAGAACACCTCTACAGGCTTTCATTATGTATCTCTTGTTGATGTAAGTTATGCTCTTATTGCTAGTTTATGTGATGAAGAGGAACCTGTCTTCTTTGATGAAGCAATGAAATCTGAAAACTTGGATGAGTGCTATGCAATCTGAGTATGTTATGCTCTTATTGCTAGTTTATGTGATGAAGAGGAACCTGTCTTCTTTGATGAAGCAACGAAATTTGAAAACTTGGATGAGTGCTATGCAATCTGAGTATGATTTGATATTAAAAAATGATACATGGGATTTGATAGACTTGCTGCTTGGCAAGAAGGCCATTGGTATGAAAAGGGTTTACAAGCTCAAATGTACATCGGATAGCAATGTTGAGTGATACAAAGCTAGGCTTGCAAAGGATTATACACAAGAGAAAGGCATTGACTATGGTGAAACCTTTCCACCCACACGTCATATACTACCATGCGGACTATCATTGCATTTGCAGTACATAAAGGTTGGAATATATGTCAGTTGGATATCAAACTACTTTTTTGAATGGAGATTTGCATGAGGTCTATGTATCTCATCCTCATGGTTTTGTTTGGAAAAGTTAGGAATCAAAAGTATGCAGATTGAAGAAAGCTTTATATAGTCTTAAACAGGCTTCTTGAGCATGGTACAAAAAGATACATGCATACTTGGTTACACAGGGTTTTTGAGAAGATACATGCATACTTCTCTATATTAAGGGGACTAAGGATATTTTATTTATCATCGTGTTATACATTGATGACATGCTGCTTATTATAGGTCCTATTAATTATCATATTTCAACTTTTATATAGTTGATTTAGAGAAGTCTTTCGAGATGTCAGATCTTGGACTGTTGCACTATTATTTGGGCATTGAGTTTTGGTAGCATAATGATGGCATTGTTATGCTACAGAGGAAACACATAGAGGCATTGTTAAAGAGGTTCAATCTTGAGGAATGTAAACCTATGGCTACACCTATGGAGCTAGGTTTATGACTAAGTCTTGAAGATGCAGGTGGCCCTTTTGATGTAGGCTTGTATTAGGAAGCTGTTGGATGCCTTATCTTTTTGTGTAACACTAGGCTTGACATTCAATATGTGGTCTTAATATTGATCAAATTTATGCATAGCTCAGACAAAACATTGGCAGTCTGTCAAACAGGTGTTTCATTACCTAAAGGGCACCAAGCACTTTGGGTTATTTTATCCCAAGGGGGTAAATCACAGCTCCATGCATTTACAAACTCAAACTGGATTGGATGTTATGACACATGAGTGTCCACGAGTGGTTTTTGCTTTCGACTTGGTCATTCATGTATATCATGGCTCAGTAAGAAGCAACACACTGTGGTAGCTTCGAGTTTTGAAATTGAGTACAGGGTAGTGTTTACAGTTACAATTGAGTGTGTTTGGCTCAACTGCCTTATTTATTTATTTGGGTATTGGCAAGTCATTAGTCACTACCGTCCACTAACAGCTAGAGCACTATGGCAATTGGCGAGAAGTCGAGTTTTTTATGCTTGCAAAGCACATTGAGGTGCACTAGTTATCATTATGTCATGGAGATACTTTGCAGGGAAAATCAGCTTGGCTTATGTGCCAACATAGGACAACTTGGTAAATTTGTTCACAAAGGCTCTCCTATGAGAGAAGTTTGAAGCTTTTTGTAAAGCTTTAAACTTACTTCCCTTTGGGGACTTGTATGGACTCCCTATCATAGTCCAAATATCTTTGTACTTCTAGTGCTAGCTTACCCCTTGTTCACATCATCACTCCGAGGGGGGATTTGTAGCCATATTTGGTGGTGATGTGTGAATGTACTAGGACCAACCGGGGCACTTTTTTCCTCTTTAAGAGGTTTTTTCTCTGTTCTAATATATACGCCCATCTTAGGGTATACTTATTATCTTTTGTACAACACACATTCATTATCTATCTATCATCTCATTGTGTGCTCTTTTGAGCTTCTACACTTTGTGTGTGTGTGTGTGTGTGTGTGTGTGTGTGTGTGTGTGTGTGTGTGTGCGCGTTCCTACAACCCTATTTCCAACAATCACATCTCCTAATACATATCTAAATGAGGTGCAGCAGTATCCTTCACCCCAGAGACGCTAGATCTTTGAATCACATTCTAAGTTGGATACTTACTTGCAGTATCAATTGAAGATTCTTCTTTGAATCTCATTCTAAGTTGAATACTTACTTATAATATTATCTGAAGATTCTTCCTTTGTTATGGTTCGATGGATTGGTTTTGGTAGATAGTGCCTCTTTCTCTTGAAAAGGAAATCAATACTCCTTTTCTTGTTGGTTTTAGGAAATTCTTTTGGTTTTACAAGATGTGGTTCAATGTCAACTCGCAACTTAGTTAAAACCTCGACAATTTGAGCATAGTCTCTTGAGAGTGTTGTTTGTGAGGGCTCTAGACAAGAGTCTTGTTCTCATTTTGGGGTAGTGGGTAGGGTCTTAGTGCTTTGATTTGACTCTTGACTGCACTAGATGAGGTACTAGACCTTGTTTCTTCATTTGATATTTCTTGGATCATTAGCATGTTTCCATTATTCTTTCCCACATGCGGCTCCATTATTCTTTCCAATATGCGACACAGTGGATTGCCATTACTATTGGAGAGGATAGCATTAGCTTCCTTAGCGTTTATGCTCCAAACGATGCTACTACAGGTAGAGCCCTTTTTTGGAGCTCAGTCTGGTAGGCCCTCCCTTAGACTCTGACTTTTGGTGCTCGAGCGGTGACTTTAACATGATAGAGGTAGCAGAGGACAAACTTGGAGGTGGCACAGGACATTTTTAGGAGCATAGTACTCAGCTTGGGAGGAGATGATTCTTGCAGTCATGGGACAAGACCCTTGGCATCTTTCAAAGTTTAGGCATAGCCCTGGGAGCTTTGCGTCTCGAGATCGGATAGGAGGAGCACTAGCCCCAACCTCTCTAGACTAGACAGGTTTTATGTTGATGAGTGGGCTTGCAGTCAAAGGGGTATGATTGGTATTTTGGTAGGTACATTTTTTGATCAACTACCCACTTGAGTTGGGTAGTTGATCAACTACCCAACTTGAGTTGGGTAGGTACATTTTTTGATCAACTACCCACTTGAGTTGGGTAGTTGGGTAGTTGGGTAGTTGATCAAAGCTCTTTGAATGTGTATGTATTAGTATAGATAGGATGGGCACCCACTTGAGTTGGGTAGTTGGGCAAAGCCCTTTGAATGTATATACAAGTTTTGATAATGTGTATATAGGCTATGGGCACTCACTTGAGTTGGGTATTTGGGCAAATCCATTTGAATGTATATACAAGTTTTGATAATGTGAATAGGAAGAATAACTTTTTTCTCTTGTGTAAAGCTTTCTTCTTCCCTTTTGAAGCTCTTACCCTCTTGCTTGCTTCTTGTGATGCTTATGGTGTGTTGAGTGCACATGCTAGATAGCTTGAGAAAGAATGATCGAGCTAGAGTAGTGGAGCGGAGAGTGGTTCAAGATTTCTAGATTAACCAGCACTGCCATTGGTGGAAGTGATTGACCTAGAGTGGAGTGGAGAGTGGTTCAAGCTTTATAGCTTAAGAAAGGGTTAAAGGGGTGTCCATAGGCTATCTCTACTAATTACATATAAGCATTATGGTTGGGCATTTGTTACATCACTGGGTCCCATGGACATACATAATGTGAATTTCTATTAGGCTAGTGTTAATCCTATTTTGGATTAACAAACATGATCCTCCAATTGAGGACATTAATAAGTGTAATGAAACGGCACTATAAAAGTTGTACATTATGAGATATTGGCCACCCAAGGCCTAGTTAAGTAAGTTTGGGTGCCCAAGTGTGAATAAGGACGAAATGTATATAAGGAATTTTCTCATAATAAAAAGAGACAATCTCCTTTTGTGCTATAGAGAGCTCTTCCTTGTGTCTTGAGAGAGATTGAGAGAGAAAGCATTCTAGCATTGTTCCTCTTCTATGCTTGCATGATTCATGCTTATGTGGGAGAGTGATAGAGAGTGATTGCCTTATGTGATGGAGCGAGTGACTCTACGGTGACAGCGTGGAGGTGGAGCTTAACAAGTGAGCTTGGAGACCTCAAGGGACTCGAAGCATTGGTAAGTGCGCTACGATAGTTGTGATCTATTACTCATCCTTTGGGTGAATGCATTGAGTTCCCTCTTGGAGGTGTGGTAGCCCATAACAATTTTGGCATCGCCTGTTAAGGAAACACCTTTGTTTCTTCCTTTCTCTTGGAGTTCCAGCTCCCATTGCATAAGATTCATGATTGCCCCTGCATTCTGGTAGTGATTTGTGTAGAAAATGAATGGATAAGATTTGTGTTGTGGAAGTAAGAAATCATGTGAAATTGGTTGTGTTTGTTGTGTATGTGTGTGGTGGAGGGGTCTTAGAATAGAGGTTCACTATTTTTTCTAGTTAATTTTTTATATTTGCATCATTGGAAGCATCAACGTAAATGAACAGGTTAGTGTTCTGTTTTCTTCTTTTCCAAAAATTCAAAAAAATAAAAAACATAAGGAGCCATTGACTATGCCATAAACTTGTATTCCACTCCTTAGGCGTGGCACAATCATTTTGGGATCCGTTGGATAAGTAATTTACACCCAAAATCATAACATTTAACACGGGAAGTTTTCATATGAAACTGCAGAAAAACGTTCACGTCATGAACTTTTTCTGTAACTTCACATCGCTAATCGCTCCCAACATCAGCGCCACAATTAATGCTGCAAATCATGGGATTTCCTTACCAAAAATAGGTACTCTTATCTTAACACCTCTGACACCACGAAGTCTGACAAGATTTAGAATTGTGAAAGTTTAGAAATTCGTTCACACCGTGAACTTTTTCGGAACTCTTCATGGCGTGAATCAATTTGTTCACGATGTGAGCCCATTAAAAAACCTTCACGGCCTGAATCCTTTTTTGTTCACAATGTGAAACTTTTAGTTAAATTGTATAAATGTGATGAGCTATGGTGGGGATAAAATGCAAGGATCAACATGATTAGCAAAAAGTAATTAAAAGGTGATTAAGATGAGATTAGTGTACAATTAATCTAATAGCTTAATGTAGGCATGGATACTCAAAAACCAGTAATTTCTCATTAGGCCAATGCCTCAATTTATAGATTTTACATCCACAAGATGCCAACCATCTAATCTCACTATTTTCTCCTTGATTTGTGCCACCTCCCCTACATCTAGGGGTACCTTTTCCTAGAATCTTTCCACACCCCTATATTCACTCATGCTACCCTTGATTCTCTCATTTAGTAGATTCTTCTCACCTTTTCACTGCTACCCACTCAATTACAGACTCCCTTTTACAATCTCTTACTAAGGGCTTGTTCCCGAACACACCCATTCACTTGCATATTTCAACACCTCCCCTCAAGTGAATAACTCTAGCACACTTGGACCCTATACCAAGTTTCCCTCTTACTTGGTAGCCTGTGACCAATGCCTTAAGTCCCTAACTCATAGTCCTTGACACTCTCTCTATGTGTCCAAGGATACTACAAGTGCCCATGCCCTTAACTAAAGTGCTCACACATACATCTACCACATGGCCTACATCATCGGTGGCTCAGAGGTGGTTTTACTCTATTGGGGTAGGTTACATTGGGTTGTGGGGTTTCTCTCTCTCTCTCTCAAAAAAGATGACCTGACTCCTCTACCTTAGGAGTCTCCATGAAGTTTGCCGATACTGATCCTTCTTCATTTGGTTTGTCGTCAGTCTCTAGCCATGTGTCCTGGCTTCCCAAATTATGGAAAGTGAAGGTCCTTCCTCCTCCCCTGTCTTTTCCTCATCCTCGTGCTCGTGCGAGGCCTTCTCGGGTGTAGAATGCTTTCTCCTCTCCAATTGTTGGTTCCAATCCTTTCTTCTCTTTGACCTTGTTCTCTTGCTCTAGTAGAGCTCCTTCTATCTCATGCAGCTTCAAATCTGCTACATTCTTTAAGGTTGCCACAATGTTCTCATACTCTCCCTTGTCCACACTTTTTAGAAGCACTGCTAGTGCCTCATCATCTTCTACTTTCTTCCCAATGGTTGCAAGTTATTGTTTGATGCTTTTGTATTTGTTCAAGTGTGTTGTTAGAGGTTCACTTTCCTTCATGTCAAGTTTGTAGAATTGCATTAGTAGATTTATCTTTGAATTTTTTGCTTGAGTGCCAAATAATTTGTTAAGTTCATCCCATACATCTTTAGCTTGTTGTATCCCTGCAATGTGGTGAATGATTTCATCATTTAAGCTAAGTGCAATGAGTCCTAATGCTTTCTCATGTCTGTTTTTTTACTCATTCTCCCTATTCTCTACTGGACATTCATCTCTTCCCTCAATTAGCCCCCATAGATTCTTCCTCATGAGCTAGTACATGGTCTTTGTTTGCCATGTATGGAATTGCTCCCCGTTAAATTTAGCAATTGCTTGTGCAGTGCTCATGATGATGTGAAGGGGGTCTTACCTCTTGATCCAATTAAAGATTCAAGGGCAGTGCCTACCCTTTTATAACTCCAATCTGATGTTTAATGATGATTACAACAAGTTTATCAGCATGAATACACCGAAAATTACATAAAGCTAAGGATAATTGATTTGTACTGGATGGTTGGGATATTAAACCAACTTCAAATTGCAATCTAAAGTGATCAAGATCTATATCAGATACCCAATGGTAAATTTGAACCATCAATTGTACCAAAATACAATGATTAGTGCTAATTAATCATTGATTAGCAATCTAAAGTGATCAAGATCTATATCAGATACCCAATGGTAAATTTGAACCATCAATTGTACCAAAATACAATGATTATTGCTAATTAATCATTGATTAGTAAAATTAATCTCCTAGTTTGTGTGCAAAAAATAGAGTGTACGGGGAGGATAGACTAACGCACGGTCAGGCTAAGCCCACAAAGGTCGGTAAAGGAGGGACTCCTTACAACAAGGAGGACGAGGGATTATGAGCCTAAGAGCAAAAAAAAATTGAACACGTGAAAGTCCAGAAAAATGTTCACGACGTGAATCGTTTTTTGACACTTCACGCCGTGAACTATTCTCTGCAATCTCACAGCCTCAAAAACAAAGCGCCCAAATCGGATCAAAATTAATTGAGTCAACAAAGTAGCTTATCAAATCATACATACATGCACTTAAGATTTGGAAAGCTGATCAGAGACGATCTTACACCTGACGATAGTGCATCAAATCACCCAAGATCTTCCTATCAAAAAAGTGTGGGTTCAGGTCATTCAACAAGCATACACCTGAGTATCTTAAGGAACCTGACCACCGTTGAAACTAGTTAGTGAATAATCCATGAAAGAAGGGCTGAGGTACTCTAGGTTTGGGGAAGAGGAGAAACCACCCTCCTCAACCAGGTCTAGTGGTATCATTGATATCGCCTGAGAATTTTTTGGTCTCCAAACCAGCATGATGACGAAGCACAATTTGCGGGCATGGGTCCGTCAACCAACGCTAAACTCGGTCCAAGACAAGAAGTGCCCATCCAAATGTCAAATTCAAGGCTATCAAACATGGGCACTCTCCGAATGAGACAAGACATGGAAAGTGCAACCAGGACGGGTCCAGTATTATTCCCCACCTCGGAGGAAGTAGAGTTATACCTCAAAAGGAGCGAGGTGGAACGACATCTACGAGAGTTGAGCTTAAGGAAACAAGAACTTGATACTTGACGGGAGAGAGCTGAGCAAAAGGAAACGGGAAGTTTAAACCTACTCCAATCATGGGGTAAGGAACTATAATTTGTCATGGGAAGAAGTGTGGGATAAATTCCAAACTTAGAACCCATAAATGAGGAGCCCAAAGGCGGAGGAAGGGTCTACAACCATAGAAGAAGAGATAACCTAGCAAGAGTGGCGGGCAAAGTGGAGGACCATCCGTACACCAAAAAGGATATTGAGAAGATGAGCAATCATCCTACATTCCTACAAGACATGGAACTTTTAATTCTGCAAAGGCGTACAGAGGCAACTAATAATGAGCCACTCTAAGCTACAGAGGCAGGACCATTCCATGGACCGGAGATACCTAGAAGAGCCAATACAAGAAGAGGACGAGGTCTAGGAAGGGGGGGAGAAATTCCTCAAAGACCAAGTGGCAAGGATGGATCCAACCATTGACCTTAATGCAGCCACAAGGATAGATTTGCTAAATATGGCAGCAGAGATGGGCCAAGGAATGGTCAGAGAACTAGGCACTGCTCTAGAATCCTAATCCTCCCAGATGAACCCCCATATCATTTCCAAACTTGTCCAAAAATTCTCTAGGGGGACGGAGATCCTATCCAACATGTAGAGATTTTTGAATCCACATGTGAAACGCGTGGGCCTATCAGTGATGTGAAAATGATTCATGCCTTCTCACTGACCCTGGGGAAGGGAAAGCGCATCAGTGGTTCCAAACCCCCAAGCCTAAGGATAAGGTTAACTTCACACGACTCAAGAATGTGTTTGTGCCCAGCTTTGCTCGAAGTGGTGACAGATGGACCCCTGTTGCACAGTTACATAATATCAAACAAAAGGAAGTTGAGTCGATGAGAGACTATGTGTCTCAACTTAAGCACTTAAATTTAAGGTGCAAACTATGGGAGAGGTTAACTGACAATCAGTTATTGCCTTGCTTCTGTCGGAAAGGGGTTAGAGACTACAAGATGCATGATTATCTAGTACTAGCCCGACCAGCTACTCTTGATGCATGTTGTAAAATGGCAAATTGAATATAAAGATAATATGCTGGAATTACCACAACTGGAAGATGTCAGAACATCTTCTGCAACAACTACGACTTCGCGTGTCACGAGTCACTAAGAAATTTGAACTCGGAGCAAACAAGTCAGAAACATGACTGTGGACGACGAGGTCAGTAATGCTATACTAGAGAAATTGAAGGTAAAAGAGGGAAGAGAAACAGTTGGGCATGGGCATAATCATCTTTACCCCCCGTAGGGATTTGGTGTGATTCTCTATGTGCAGATTGAATCACACTACCACCGAATGTCCACAATTAAGAGCAAGGCCATTACTCTATTCTACACACTGTGTAAAATTAGGAAATCATGACACTTCAATGTGCAGATATCCAAGATTTCAAAATGTTGCACAGCTACCAGCACTTAGAGCTCCATTGGCTTTACCTGCGCCACTTGGACAGATTACTGCTACTACAGAGGACAACCTAACTCTTCCTACTTACCGGGATGTTCCGGGTACAAGACGCTTCACCCCTACCACCACTAGTTCTACCACCACAACCACTGCAAGCTAAAATCAACCAAGTATTGATTGAAGAGCCATCAGAAGATGTTGATGTGGTATGTGAAGTAGAACTTAGCGGAGAGTACTATGGAAACTACGGAGGTCATGCCTGAATTCTACATCCTACAGAATAACACGCGAGTACTTGTGTTTCGAACCATGGTACAATGAAAGGGCAAGGACATGAACTCAAACATGAGAAGAGGACTGCTACAATGTTTTGGCTGCGAAGCGCTGCATCGAGTCACCGAGTGCCCAAACAAGAATATGGTTCATATGCACCAACCCCAATAAGTGACTGCTATGCCCAATGACATGCCAATACTCACTTGTACTAAATGTGGTATTGATCATTTGATCAAGGATTGTCCATACCGCGCAAGTGGTTCAACTTCTACTACCAATCAGGCCACCATCCGAACCATTAGTGTGCAGCCTAGAAATATCACACCACTCAATGTCCTGACACACGAGCCCAAGCTCAATTAGGAGACAAGGGAAAGAACCAGCAGATGCGACTATTTTCAGAACTAGCCGTAGGAGAAGAGTGAAAAAAGTGGGTAAGGGTAACACAAGGGTCACAATCCAAGATGGATCCGAAGAAGATATAATCGACACCACTGGCTCAACCCAATCGAGAGAAGAGGGGAATCAAAGGATCAACCAAAGGGCTAGACCTAAAGGAGCAAAGGGAGCAACCAACAACTTCTAAAGAAGTCGGTGAGTACCCCAATGATGTCGATGAGGAAATAAGAAAGCTCGAAGACGCCAGGGCCTTAGTCGAAGAATGCCAACAGCTTCATAAAGCCAAGCTAAGGGCTAACCGGGTTAGGGATACAATGTATATGAAACGAGCCAACCAGTGAAAGGGAATTAGACGTACCTATACTCCAATTCCAGAAGAAATAAAAGAGGTATCCCAAGCAAACATAATGTCTAGAATGTTTGAGGAAAATGTGTTGGGTGAATCCATCCATTCTTTCCCTATGGATGAATGTGAGTCACACACCCGGGGGAGAACCCTCAATCTCCAAAGAACCCAGAGACATAGGAAGTCTCGCGGTTGTACTGTCCACACCTGTACAAATGCCATTAGGGCAACTATTACGAAATTCACCAACCCTATGGACAGACATAAAAGAATGGGTAGAAGGCGGACTACACATTGGAAAGAGGAATCTCAAACACTAGTTTAAAGTTTTCATCCAAAATTTGTCTGTTCGATGGTCATCTCCACCACTTAGAGTCCATCACCCTTGCGGAGTCCATGTAGTAAAGGCATGGAGACTTTGCATTGGCCCCTTTGCTTCTGCAAATTAAATAAGCACTTGAGAGTCTTCAAGTCACCTGCAAGATGCCATTGAACTTGAAAGTCCCCCCTTTTCTCTACATGGAGCATCCTGGTTGCATTCATCTGTTCTTTGATGAGATTGGGGATATGTGTATGATGAAATACCTAAAACAAGGATTCATGGTCCTCTTTCTTGACCTCAAATGAACCTAGCCACCAGATGTTTGTCTCAGACGGCATGCTAAAATACTTTGGATCATCAATTAGAAAGAGCCCTACTCATAAGTGTTATTGTGACCCTTTCCATCTTTTTCTCCTTGATAATCTCACTCATCAAGCTTGATGACAAATTAAAGTACACCTCCTGTCTCCTCAAATGTAATATCATAGAACTCCACTATTCTCTTTTTGCAAGAGCTCCAAGTCCATGAATATGTTGTTGTGTTCATTGTAGAATATGTTGCCACCTTCTCCCTTAAGCTCTCCGACAATGTGGTATGAGTGACCAACATAGTGAAGCTGTTTTGTGTTTAATTCCTCCCTATGTCTCCAAACTTTTGTAGGTGTTGGAAGTAGCTTTGCTTTAATGCCTTTGGCCTCAAGGACTGATGACACTGACTTCTGGATGGCACTACAACCCTTACCGGCTGACTCCACTTGAATCCATGGCGGTGAATATCTGCAAAACCGAAACTATATTGTTGGTTACAAATTCATCCACTATATCTCATTGAACCACCTTGAACTTCTTCTCCTTTATCATTTCTCCTGGTCATAGCAAGGTTTATTTACAAGATAAAGGAGAGCTTGATGGTCTACAAAGAAGATGAATTGAGTTTCCAGGAAATAATGTGGTGAAACTTTTTGACTATGTAAACTATTACTAACCCTTCCCTTTTAGTGGTGGTATAGTTGCATTTTGCCTTGTTGAGTTGGTGACTAGCAAAGCTAATAGGGAAATCCCTATTGTGTTCACAGGTTGAGCCAGTACACACCCAATAGCAAAGGAAGAGGCATTGATGTGGACGTGAAATATAATGTGTCCCAATTGGGGGACCTCAAGATGGGAGCATTGCCAAGGCTTTCTTCATGGTGTTAGATGCCTGTTGGCATTCCTCTATCCACTCAAAGATGATTAGAAGTCCATAAAGGGGACAAGCAATGTCGGCGTACATGAAGACGAAACATCGATAGTACCCAACATGTCCCATGAAGCATTGGACTCCTTTGAAGTTGGTCGGTGGTGGCAGCTCAAGGATGAGTCTCACCTTGTTGTCATTTGTGGAGATTCCTTGTTTTGAGACAATGTGTCCCAAGATGACTCCATGTTGAACCCATAATTGGCATTTGAGAGGGTTCAGGGAGATGTGGTAGAGCTGACATCTCTCTAGCACTTTTCGCAAACATTCTAGCTGTGCTTTCTAAGTGGAATTGACATCCATGAAGACTTCAAGTAATTTTCGGATACTCCTTGTAGGCTGTGCACATTAGACACTGAAAGGTGCTTGGTGGGGGCATTGGTTAGCCCAAAGGGCATGACACGATATGCATATGTGCCCCATTCAGTTGCAAAGGCTATTTTGTGTTGATCCTTTAGATCAATCAACACTTCGTAATATCCAGAGAATCCATCAAGAAAGCTGTAGGCTTCCTTCCCTTCGACTCTCTCAAGCACGTGCTCCATTGAAGGGCAAAGGATAGTGATCTCGATTATGGCAGCATTGACCTTTTTTAGGTCTACGCACTCCACTTTTCCATTTTTCTTGGGTACTATCACTATGGGTGAGACGCATTCTATGTGCTCTATCTTGTAGATGAATCCCGTGTCTATGAGTCTTTCGATTTCCCCCCAGACCATCTTGGAGTATTTAGGATTCATGGGGTACGCTCTATTGTTTATTGGTCTTGCTTCATCTACCATAGGGATGGTATGCTTGATGGGTACACGTACTTCTAGGTAAAGAAATCTTGGAATTATATGAGGAGAGCGATGAGATCTTTCTCTTCATTGCCGAGAGGTCATCCCCTACGTAGATAGGCCTCGGATCTTTGCCTGAGCCTACTAGGTTAACTTATTTAACCTTGGTTGAACCATCATAAGAGGTCCTCGATTTCCTGTTTGTGGGTCCTTTGGGCCGAATCATATTGCACAAAACGATCGACCATCTTGAAGGTTCTAAAGTTCTTGGGGACTTGTTTAGTCTCCTCTTCTTTAGCGCTTTCTTCTTCTACCAATTTCTTGGCCTCTTTTTCTACAAGCACTAACTTTTTGTTTCGTGTCTTACGTGCAAAAGAGCAGAAAAGCTTTTAGGGTTCAGGTTGGGGATCAATAAGTTCCTTTTGTTGGGAGGGGATCGTTTGGACCAAGAGGGTAGCCTGGGCGAGCTCCTTTTGCCAAACTTGGTTGAAGTGCTCATGTGCTTCAACTGCCCCTACATATTTTAGCTAGTGCATATCTGGGTCAGTAGTAGAGAAGATGTATGTATGCCTCCCCCCAGGGAACCCATTAGGTTTACGAGTTTTGCGTAGATGTTTCCCCCATGCTGGTTCCTCATTGTTGCCATTTTCAGGCTCATGATTGGTGATTTCGGGTAGACATATGGTGCTTAGCATGTAGAGGGACGTGATCTCTTGCCCGCGGCGGTTGTTGCGAACTAGGTTCTTGTGCATCTTGGAAGTATGTCTAGGGTAGTAAGGATATGTATCCGATTTTCAGAGTTTTCCAGCTCTAGGAGGGGTGCAAATTCCAAGCTATCCCTTTCATCTTCAATTGTTCTATAGCATGTTTGGCATAAGTAGACTGCAGCGGACCGGGTTGCGTTATCAAATCTTCTGTGAAGGGTCAGCCACTCATGGGATGGACCTTCCAAGTGTGCAATTTGATCTTGAATGTTTGGTTTTTTTTGGATACAGATGTGATCCATGTCCCATTCATGGATCATTTTTGTTTCTCTCATAAAGGGACATCCCAGGATGCAATCATATGAAACAGGATGTTGGCCAAAATTCATCACCGCAAAGGTGTGGCGAAAGTTAGTCTCAAGGGTATTTATCTTCAAGTCCCTTAGGAGGCCTATGGGTCTCATGGGTGGTTCCATTAGCAACAAAGCTTCACCAATAAGATTGTGTCATCCATGGTAGGTGCTCCCTCGATTCGGGCACGTTTTAGGCACCACAAGGTTTCTATAAACGTTATGGAGAGGCATCATTTTGGATTGGTTCTGCTCGATTTTGGGTGTTTGGGCGGGAGTATATGTCCAAGGAATTTCATGCATATATGGCTAAAAAAGGCATAAGGCATCAATGTACAGTGCCATACACACCTCAGCAACAAAATGGTGTAGCTGAGAGGAAGAATAGGTCTCTCATTGACATGATGTATGGTGAAAGCCCAAGATTTACCTCATGGTTTTTGGATGTATGCAAACTATGTGTTGAACAAATGCCCTAACAAGGCCTTGTAGTCTAAAACTTATTATGAATTTTGGCATGGCAGGAAGCCTTCTGTGGCTCATTTACGTGTTTTTGGTTGTATTGCTTATGCTCTTGTGCGGATGGTTGTTACTTTCTTGAGTTTGACTTCACCGTCATGGTGTAGAAGGGATCATAGCATCTCTTGGCTGACCACATGTCACGCGAAGCCACTGGTGGGAGTCGATGATGACTTGCCAGATGCCGCCTTGTTCCCAACTGTGCTTAATTCCTGAATGGGGAGCCACTGGTGGGAGTCGATGAAAACTTGCCAGATGCCGCCTTGTTCCCAACTGTGCTTAATTCCTGAATGGGGAGATGAGGTTGCACACTTCCTTGCCAACAGCCTACCCGTTGACCCACTCCTCAACAAATATTGAGCAAGGTGCCTCATTAGAAAGGTATTCCCCTATCAATTGACAGCTCTACAAGAGCAGGGGAAGGATCGAATTGTAAGACAATGTGTCTGCGCAACAAATATGTCTTCCCTTTAGAATAGGCCCACTCTGCCTATGCAAGAGGGCACTTTGCAACAGAAATCACTCCTCACAAAGTCCTCATAGCTAGGCTATGGTGACCCACCTTGATGGTTGACGCAACAGAATATGTCAAACGCTCTACGAGACAAATGCCAACGCGAGTGGCAATTCCATGCGTTAGAACTGTATGCCCCTGACCCCTGTCGTGTCCTTACAAGTGGCAATTCCACGCGTTAGAACTGTATGCCCCATTTGAATAATGGGGCATTGATTTCATAGGACCCATTGGTCTAGAAGCTTGATACACTCAATATTGATACATTATAACAGCCACGGACTATTGCACTAAATGGGTCGAAGCTTATGCGAGATCCATTGCGAAGTTTCTTTTATGAATCAATAATCACTCGCTTTGGATGCCCTCTTGATATCGTGAGTGACACAACTTCATGTCCTATGACACATGGCTCTCCCTCGGGACATTAAAAAACACCCCAGTCCATGGTCACCATATTGGCCTCACAACAATCGGTTCAATGTTTAGGCATAATTACAACTTTGTTCCATATTGCAATAACCCCTTGGAAGGGAATTTTTATGTGATGCTTGCAAGAACCATGAGTGAAGAAATTCTTCTAGGGTGTGGATGGATGGGACACAACCACTACCAAATTGATTGGGATGCAAGGACTACCACCCTACAAAAAATGCTCTCCGGCCAAGTTACTGTCCTAATGAAAGATGAAGAACCCTTACCCTCTGATAATCCACACCAAGTTGATACCCCCACTCCTCTACCCACTACCACTCCACCCTCTGACCAATATAAAACCATGCCACTTAGGAATCTAGGCCTCTCCCCCTGTCACAATAACCAATATAAAACCATGCCACTTAGGAATCTAGGCCTCTCCCCCTGTCACAATAACCAATATAAAACCATGCCACTTAGGAATCTAGGCCTCTCCCCCTGTCACAATAACCAATTACCTCGCACACCCTCATCAACTCCAACTTGGCAGCTACCCAAACCTAACTAAAAAATGCCACTTCTGCTAACCCCATTCATAGGACTACCCCCACTAACAAGCCTAACCCACCCCAAGAACACCTTTAGCCTCAAGGCACACAAAGTCGTCAGAGCTCTTGCCCTTGGATACCCAAGAAGATCCTCGTAGCCCAAGAAGCTCCTCATAGCCCAAGGAGCTCCTCGTAGCCCAGGGATATTATGAAGGTGCTACAACTCTATGGATCCCCCACCGATCCACTCCCCAAACTCACACAACAGCGACAAAACCAACTCCTCATACCTCTCGTCAGCCCCCAATTCACCAACCCCACAAGCCCACAAGGTACAAGAAAACTGCAAGCCAAAACGCTCCCCAAGGCTGACCCACCATTGACCACAAGCCCACCCTTGCCCAGCGACGACTACTTACAGGTGGATCTCAAAGCCTCTACTCCAAGCTCAGAACTTCTATGAAGGCTTAAACAAATTTGGGTCCCCCGACAACCAAGGTACACTATTCCTACCCTGGTCTTCCCAAAGTTACCCACTCTTCAATGGAAGCCCAAGATAGCCTCCACCACTACCACCACTACTACGAGACAAAGGGAAAGAAAAGCTTCAAGAAAGCCTATGGACCATCCAACCACATAGTCCACTGTCCCTGATAGTGATATACCCTCAACGTCAGCTACCCCCCACCCTTTATCATCCAACTCCCTTGGCATAATCCCACTCGACCACTTAAATCTCCAACCCCAGCTGCTCCCTCCATGACAACCTCCATACTTCCAATGGAGCTACCAACCTCACCAAAACCAAATTGGAGCCGCCTTTTCACTCTAGAAAACTAGGCAAGGGTCAGTACAAAACCCACAAATGAGGTGCTGGGTGACTACATAGCCTTAGGGTACAAACCCTGTTTACAAGGTGCCCTCATTAAAAAACATGAATGAATACATGGGCGTACCATATTGAAGCCACGGTCCTACCTTCTTCCTCTCCTTAAGACACAGTCGTTTCCTTGTCAACAATCGAAGACATGGTTGTTACATCGTGAAGACACAGTTATTCCATCCTAAAGACACGGTTGTTTCCTTGTCAACAATCAAAGACACGGTCGTTCCATACTGAAGACATGGATGTTTCCTTGTGAAAAAACAAAACCACACCCATACATTGAAGACAGGGCCATACCCTTCTTAGCACTTGAAGACACAGCCGCTCCATCCTGAAGACATGGCCGCTCCATGAAGACACGGTAGTTTCCCTTGTCAAAAAACGAAGCCACGCCCATACGTTGAAGACACAGCCGTACCCTTCTCCAACACCTGAAGACACGGCTGCTCCATCCTGAAGCCATAACCGTACCCTTCTTAGCAACTCAAGACATGACTGTACCATTGTGAAGCCATGGTTGTGCCACTGTGAAGACACGCTTGTACCATCTTGAAGCCATGGCCATGTCCTTCCTGGAAATCTATGCTTTTATCTCTCCCTAGCCAAAATCTTGCCATTTTTTTTCTCGAGCTCTCATCTTCTTCACCAGCCTCCTCTTCTCAACAGCATGGCCACGCACTCGGACTCCTCGAGGTCCTCCCCCATAGCCCCCAGAAGAAGAAGCGCTCAACAAGCGGACATTTTAAGGAATATGGAAAGCACCCCACCCAGTTGTCACACCTGGGTGAGACTCTCATGCGCTAGGTCAATGGCCGCACAATCCACAGCCTTATGAAGAATAATCACATAAGGTGGATCACAAGCTCCTTTACTATACAGAGCCATTGTAGACCCGATAATTGTGGCCCGCCTAGAGCACATCGGGCTCGACAGCCTACCCACTAGAGGGTACCCTTGCCATACCCACCCCTCTTCCTCCACCTCACCCCTCTAACCTCTCCACCCCCCAAGAGCCACCACCCTGACTCTCAGCACAACAAGAGACTACGCTCCACCTTCCTCGCTGGAATAGATACAGAGGCACATTTTGCTAAAACCCGCCGCTCAAGGCTGTGAGAAGAGGAGTAGTAGCACCGCGATGAGTTTTTTTATTAGAATCTATTTGAGACGCCCTCACCTCATGGGTCCTCTCCGCCGCCTCCTCACTTCCCTAAAGTCGACCCCTCCTTCCCTGCCTCCTCCGAGCACCACACCTTGGAGAACCTATGATCGGCGCACAACAACTTTAGATCACAAGAGGCATATTCAAAGGGCATCCGTTCCACCCACGACACAGTTTCAGATTTTGCCCAGGATTTCTCCAGCTTGGCCTATGAGCTCATGAGCCAAATGATTGACTATATGTATAGACAGCAGGAGCAAGTCACAACACGACATAGCAGCAAAAACGCTACTAGCAAAGGCCAATCAATAACAAAGTCAAGAGGCTCTCCGACGAGGCCACAGTGACCAACCATAACCTCCGAGCGGCCTTATAGGAGGATCCTGAGAGTACCCTCAACAACACAATGGCCTCCATCACATAGCTTTAGCCACCAGGTCGAGGTTGCCCAAGATACCAAACAACAAGCTCTCCATGCCCATGACCTTCAATAACAGAGAGTGGTCCAAGCCAAGGAGGACCACCAACGTCACCTTCCAACAATACAGGGAGGTCACTGAGGAATCCCTCTGCCCACAAGGACTCCTAGCTCCAAGCCACCAAGGCCTGGGCCACCCAGCCCTTCTCACCATGTCCCCAATGCGATCGAGAAAAAAGTCAACGCACTGATGGACACCACCACCAAGCTCCCTGCCCTCGCCATCCCTCCCCAAAACCTTTCCCAACTCCTCGAGCTCAAATTTCGAGCCATGTTCCTTAACCTCCTCCAACAACACATCTTCCTTGATGAACCCATGTTCCCGCCACCTTCTCATACATCCTCACCAAGCTTCCCCCTCCCTCCATCTCCCTTCTGGCCACCCTTTTCTTCCAATGACAAATCTCTTTCACCCAACCCCACACCCTCTTCGATCTCCCCATGCACCCCCTTTATGCCAACCTCATCAACTGGGCACACTTCTCAAGTGTGGCCACCAAAGCACTGATGAAACCATTGACCTTGCCCCCCACGGGCTTTTCCCCTATCCCTAATCTTCTACCCACATAGCCAAGAGCCTTTGGTTCCTCCACCACTTGGGGTGGAACATCGTCTACGCCACCTACAAGGGGCCCTCCACTAGTACGCACTCCCCCCTTACACCCCTGAAGGCCTTCTCATTCTCTATCACAATAGGTGCCACCTCTAGCTTGAAGTTATCCAAGCCACGCAGATCATGCAGTTTGATGACTCCAACGTGGCCTTCCCCATGGATTTCTCCCCCCAAGAAGCCCATTGCTTCTTCCACTCCAAGTGCCCAAACAACAACTCCTTCGACAACGACGGCAATGATGATAATCACGATGAAGGAGTGGCACCTGCTCTGGCAACCCCCCAAACGAGCCACCCCCACCCTCATCTCCTCTACATCAACCTCCTCCTAACCCATCTTACCCTAGCACAAGCTCCCAACCACCACCACCCTCTGTCTCGTCCCCTCACAATCCTCCATACCCCCTCACATACCCACTCCGCCTCCATCACCAACACTCCCTTCACCCCCCACCCTAAATCTCCATTTGGGCCTCCCCCTTCACCTAAAAGACATACCTTTGACATCGACAAGGCCCCCACCTCTCTTCACCACAACCCCCTCCACCATACCTTCTATGTCGATAACCCCTCCCCCCTCATAGCAACCTCACCTCCGCATCCCTTCCCCCACACCTCTAGAGGAAGGCAAAATCCTCCCATTTCCACCGCAAGAGAATGAAGAGGTGGACCGCCCACCAACTCCCCTCAACTGGCATGATTCCTTGTGGATTGCACGGAGTTCGAGGCGACAATCAACATCCTGCTCGGTCGACAACTCCAAGAAGCCCCCATCATCAAGGTGACCAACCGTATGGACAGCCATGTCCTTTGAAACTACTTGGATGCCAAACACAACACATGGAAATGTCATCACCTCCATCGTCAGCGAGGCAATTACCACCAGTGACCCCCCTCCACTGCTCACCCCATCATGTTCAAAATTATGGGCGAGCAGTTTACCTGGCCCTTTCTTCTCAAGCCCTTTATTTTTGGGACCAGTACTACAAGGTGCCACGACAACTCTGGATCGATCCCGCCTATCTGTCCATCCACCGACGTTGGTCTTGGGACTTCTTCCACAAAGACCAAGCAAAGAACCCTAAACTTCGCTACAATTTTCCATGGTTCCCCCCACCCATCCCAAAGCCCCTGCACCGAGGCCACCATGCTCAACAAGATCCACGCTTTCATCAACAGATATGATCAAGAGCCCGATCCATCCATAGTGGCTACCATCCGCTTCTTCCACCTCATCATTACACTATTAGAAGCTTTCGCGGACTAGAACCACTACCACTAGGGCAACCAAGGCCTTGCCTTTGACCTTAACAAAGGCCCCACTCTGAAACAACTATTTAACTACTACAAGCGCATCCAATGGATGCCCGCCTGCACCTAAAGACATGATGCCACTTTTTGGACAAGCTACAAGGTCTTCCACGATCCCCCCCACATCCCAAGTCGTGGCTCACGCACCTACTCCATCTACTATCGCTAAGCCCTCTCGCCAGCTCTGAGGATGAATCTGAATAAGGGAGGGGGGTATGTTAATCACACTGATTAATATCAATTTTTCAAGCATGGTTACGCTTCTTGTAATCCATTTTTATGTAACCGCGCTAAGCGCTTAATGAAAAATATATATGGGATGATCGAGCTTATGACTTGTGTAATGCCAGTCTCCCAAGAATGAGCCTAGATGTAGATAGAGCTATAAAGCCAATTTTGGGCCCTCAATTGTAAATGGGCGACCGGACATTGTAAAAAGTGAGCTCATTTATATAAGTGATTTATAAAATATGAAAAGGGACAATCCCATTATCACAATTGAGTCTTGCCTTCTCTCTCACACACACTCTCTTGTGGCTATGGTGGTAAGCTTGTATTGGTGAATGCTTGCTTCCTTGATTGTGGTGTGTGCATGGAGTGGATGATCCTTGTCTTGTCTTCTCTTCTCTATTCCCCCTTCTTCTCTCCTTCTCAAGATCCCTCTTGCATACACATTGGCATTGAGTTTAGGTAAATCTCTCCATATCTCCCTTCCTCTTTGCTCACTACCTAGCTTGTGGATCTCCATTTGAGTGACACAAGTGGAGGCGGAGTGAGTCCCTAGCGGCCTCACATCGGGGAGTTAACCCTCATTAGGGTTGGCTAAGTGCTAGTCTCCAAACCGACCCTTGCATGGCATCTTTCTCTTCTTCTCTCCTCTCGTGTAAGGTAGTATGTTGACTTGGTTAACAAATAAGGCTATGAGAGATTACATCTCACGTCTAAAATACCTAAACTCAATGTGTAAGCCTAGGGAGAGGTCGACAAATGAGCAATTGCTACCATAGAATAGTAAGGGATACAAAGATGCATGACTTTTGCTGTTGGCCAAGCTAGCATTTGTTTGATTATTGTTGCAAGCTAGCATGCTTGAGTTATCACCACCTAATGACACTAAATTTGTCACTAAAGTAGCTATGTTGCATGCGTCACACCAAACGAACACGACAAGCTTAGAGAGATGAATCAAGGATATGACTTTAGATAAGCTAAGCACTGTGCTTCTAGAGAAGATAAAACTAAAAGAGGTAAGGGATATACCCACAAACAAACATCTATATCCCCGAACGAGAGTTGGTATATGGTGCTCAATATATCAATAAAATCACACAAGCATGGAAGTGTCCTTAGTCTAGGCCTCACCCGTTAATGTACTACATGCATTGTATACGCCTTGGGAACCATGATACGAGTATGTGTAGGTACCCATGTAAGACACAACTACAAGTATCTCAAGTGCCTCAGTTGGCCTTCAGCATGGCAATAATCAGCTTTACCTGCCCACCTAAGCAAGGACATGCATCAGGGGAAAATTTGTCAAATGTGCATAACTAGATAAGGGGCATGAATTGAGTACCGAAAATTGCCTATACCACCACCTATCCTACCACCATAATGAGCAGCACCTCACATAACTTCATTTAATCAAATGATCATTCAAAGGAAGGAGAATATACATGGGAGCCTTGGCCAGCCATGGAAGATATAAATGACAATTGGGAGGTAGCCCCATAGTATTTTCTAATGCAAGGTAACATGTCAATGCTAGTGTTCCAAGCTACATGGAAGGGTCAGGAGATTAATGCCACAACAAGGAGAGCCCCATTACAATTATATCACCACTAAGTGTCCTCACAAGGCTAATGCAATGGGTCCGTAACTATCCAAGCTAACACACACCCAAGATTGAGTTGTTTAACATGCCGAATTGACCATCTAATCAAAGATTATTTTTTAAAGACACTCGAGCCTTCCACATCCACTAATCCAACCATGGGACTCCAAATGATTGGGATGCAATCAACCACTAGCTAAATCTTTTAATGTGTATGATGGGAAGGATAAGAAGAGAAAAGAAGGTGGAATGAGGAGACTTTGTAGTGGTGGCTATTCAGGATGGTTCAGATGAGGGGGAACAATCGATACTGCTACTATCACCACTGAGTCAAATCAGGAAATTCTACCAACAAGGAAAAAAGAAGAGGTGATGCAGGAAAGGGCTGAACCAGTTAAGGAACCCCAAACACCAAATGCTCATAAAGAGATCAAAAAGCTAGAGGTTACACAAGCCCTAGTCCAAGAAAGCCAAAAAAAGGTTTGAGGAATGACTGTAAGGTAGTAGGGCTATCTACCTTGGGCAAAACACCACAAGGAAAGCCAAATAGTGGAATGTGCCAGAGCTTGTATGAGAACACAATGAGGGTGAGACCGACTGAGAAGAAGGAGGAAAGAATGACCTATTCTCAAGGATTTTTATGAAGAACAAGGATATCCTCTATATGACTTAGAAAATCCTAATTCTAGAATCATGCATTAATGATGTTGGTGGTCGAGATCGAGTGCTTAGAGAGATGTGAGTAGCTAATTAAGCACCCGGGGGGAGATATCCCATGTTCAAGTCCAAATGTCAATCCACCTACCACCTCCATTAAGGGGGGTGGGTGAAGTATTTGTAAACCTCATATCTGACCACCTTCTAGTAGCCTAAGAATATGGCACCAATGGAGGGTGTTGAGAAATGTGGTGCCATTGAGCACAAGAGTTGGTAGGGAGTGAGTATGAGTAGCCCAACAGAAGTACAAGCCTAGTAAGTAGCCACACAATCAAACAAAGGATTGTCCCATAGGTCAGACCAAGCAAATTCATGTACCTAACCATATAAAAAGGTTCATTTTTCAAGCAATGAAATATGAAGCAAGCTCTCAAGCCTCTAATAAGTACAAGTCTCAATCTTGTAACCTAATTGTGCTTGAATCCTCTACTTAATTAGTTTAGTAGTTAATCATCATGTTTATACTTAGGTATCACCCACCTTAGCTTAGCACTAATCACATTATAATTAATGTAGGATTATTGCACCATCACCATACCTATGCACATAACCGCGATACCCATATTTCTCAACAAAAACACTTGTCAAGACATGTTCACATAAGAACTTGCTACAGATTCTATGGGCTGGCTAATTCAATGGATAGAGCAAGAATTGTTGTGTTCCATAGAAGAACTGCAAATGTTCCACCAACACACCCCTTCTACATGAAGAGCTTCATCCATATATGCTTGGGCCTATCCTATGGAGCATCAAGCCAGTAAATCATGATAATCCTACAGAACATGCCCTAGAGGACTAACTTGCTAACAAACTAACAATACTAATACCCCTCTTAATCATGTCGTATAACATTTGCTCAAAACCTCGAATTATCCACCATGGCCATGATTCTGCATAATCATGTCGTATAACATTTGCTCAAAGCCATCCTAGAAGTTTAAAATCACTCCTACATTACATCACCCATGATCCAATCTAGACCTTTACATGGTCATAACCCCACAATCCTGTCATCGTGATTCTGGTTGAATCACGACTGAGATTTTTACACCTACAGAATCACACCACAGAATATGCCAAAACTAATCTTTTATGAGCCCTAGGAATGGATAGTGACTAGAAAGGATGGGATCACATGCTTTTTAATCTTCTCACCTAACGTGATTGTACCATTGTTGACGGCCATCGACCATTGTTAACATGATCATGCCAACGAATCATGGCACACATTCCAAGACCAGTAATATGATGCCACATGTCACATGCATTTAACATCTCCCTTGACTATAAATATGTAGGTAAGCTTCTCTTTACATTGTTTTCTCTATTTTTTGAGTTTCATCTTCGATTTTGATTGTGCCTACGCTTGTGTTGCATGTTGTCTACACATCATCTCAGTACCCCGGCTAGAGCTTTTCATTGGATAGGATGTCATGTCCCTTATTCCTTTTCTTATTTACTGTTAATTGATTCCTATAAATGTTGTTAAATGGGTAAGCCATAAGGTTTATCATGCGCAATTATCTTTCTTTTCATCTTCTATTTCAACACCTCTCCTTCCATAAATGCACACATGAATCGTGGTTTTCCATAAACCTCTCTAAATACTCTTCTCACCCCTCCATCTAAAATATTCAATCCGCTGCATAATCATGCCTCCATATAATGTAGCTGCATAATCATGGTCCACTAACCAAACACAAATTAACCCTTCCTAGTAGTGACATTCAAGTTGCCAATGGCACTTATTCACAATCCTAAAATCAATGTGTAACCGTGATTCAACAGTCTGCGAAATCATGGTGCGTGTTTGTTGTGTCGTCAATCACAGTGTCATGTCACCAAATCATGCCCCTCAATCACAGTACCACATCACTAATCACGCCACTCAATCATGGTGTCATGTCACCAATCACATCGTGATTTGCCACATCACCAATCACACCCCAACTTCCATGTCACCAATCATAGTTGCTTAATCATGAGCGTGATTGCCATGTCATCTCTACACAATCACATCATCGCCGTGATTGTGATTACACAATCACAATTTTTTTTTAATACACATATCCAATACTTCACCCATGATCCTTCCCTAGTGTTCTGTTACCAAAATAGATTAAAATCATGGAAGCTATTAGACTCTGATTCTACAATTTGTTGAATCATGGCCCTGATTGTGAAAACAGAGAGTTGTAGTTCATATCTCCCTCCTCTCACAGCTTTGTGCTAACAAATCATTCTAACATGTAACTCTAACACAAGGGACCATAAAATATTCTCTGTTTCAGCACATGGCAGGCATAGATCCCAACCCAAATCCATTGTACAAAGACCTAGGGTCACCCGATTCCTTGGGAGGGGATGATAGAACCCTTAAAAGGGGGTCTAAGGGAAAGGCAAAGTAGGTCCACCAACAAAAACCAAGCTATCTCCGACTACTCATGGACCAGTGCCACGACGCCATTCTCAACCACACTAAGATGGTGGACAACAAAAAGGTCTACTTTGAGTATCATTCACCCTAACACATGCAATTGGTAATTGACACTGAGGTAAAGGAGAACCTTGTAGAGGTCATGCAATGTAGGGTCAACACAAAGCTCTGTGCCAAGTTTCTAGCCTCGTATCAATAGGGCACAAAGAGGGGCATGGTCCCACAGTGTGAATGGATCTAAGAAGCCCATTTTGATCATTGAAAAGCTTATTAGGGATGCCCTCTAATTTCCTATCCACACCCTTGAAAAGATGCAGGGAAGAAGAGAGCTTGAACTCTTGCAAGCACAGACACACACTCACAAATTCTAGAAGAGAACCCACAAGATGAGAGGCTGAAAATTTTTCTGCTACTTCTTCACAACAAAAAGGGTTCTAACAAAAGATAAGGAAAAATACAACATAAGTACTAAAGTATTATGTACATGCGGTCCATAATGTGAACATGCTAAGTGGAGTGGGTAGGTGTAGACTAGTCAATGTAGTCTACATGCTAAGTGGAGCGGATAGGTGTAGACTAGTCGGTGTAGTCTAGTTGTAGAATCTCTAGCAAAGAAATGTTGGTGCCAGCTATCAAACCTGCAAAGTGATGTAAATGTTGAACAGTCATGCAAGCACCTCATCATGTTGAGCGTGACACCTTAACACTCCCCCTCAAGCTCAACTCTAGCTCATGAACTCCAATCATATCTCAAACCCGCAAGTGATGTAAATGTTGAACAGTCATGCAAGCGCCTCATCATGTTGAGCGTGACACCTTAACACTGCCCCTCAAGCTCAACTCTAGCTCATGAACTCCAATCATATCTCAAAATATGTGGAGCTTCCCAACTCCCAAGGCCTTCGTGAAGATGTCAGCGACTTGATCCTGTGTGCTAATGTTGGCCAAGACGATGTCGCCTACCAAGACTCTTTCCTTGATGAAGTGGTAGTGTACCTCAATGTGTTTCGTCCGCACATGGAAAACTGGGTTCCTGGCCAACTGTATACTGCTAAGATTCTCACAATATATGACAAACTTTCTCTCCACATGCAATCCCAAATGAGCAAGTAGCTTGCGTAATCAAGCTACCTCACATGCTGCCACGTAGGCTTCTTTGTACTCTACCTCTGTACACTCGACAAGGCAACTATGGGCTGCTTTTTGCTACTCCATGTCATAACAGCACTCCCCCATGAAAACATAAATTCATTGGTAGATCTCTTGTCTGAGATGCTACATGCCCGATTTGCATATGTGTACCCATATAGATCCAATATGGTACACCTGCTACATAAAACAATGCATAATCAACAGTGGCCCTCAAATATTGAAGTGTGCATCGCACACTGTCAAGATGTGGTTTGCGCGAAACTTGCATAAATTGGCTCTCTAAGCCAATAGTGTAACTCAAATATGGCCTGTTGATTGCGACATAGATCAAAATCCCCAGAATCTTCCTATACATAGTGGGGTCCTCTAACACATAACCTGAATCCGCACACTGAGCTTGCCATTTTGATCTAATGGCATCGAGATTGGCTTGACCTCAATACCCAAAAAGTAGCATAGATCTCCCAAATCCTTCATGTCAAACTTCCTTTTGAGATGACTTTTCACATGCTCAATCTCTTCCAAGTTGTCACCCCCAACAATAAGATCATCTACATAGATGGTGACGATCACAATACCCTTATCAGTCTTGCGCACATACAAAGAGCGATCTACATCCGCCATATGAAAAATAAGAGAGTGACAAGATACTCAACAATCTTGTCATCCCATGCTCGTGGAGCTTGCTTCAGTCCATACAAGGCCTTACAAAGCTTACATACATACTTTAGGTGACTTGTATCCTCAAAATCATAGGTGGGTTGATCCATATACACTTCTTTTTGCAAGTAACCATACAAGAACGCATTTTTTACATCCATGTAAAAAAACAGCCTTTAGTTGCAGCCAATGCAATCACAGCTCTCACAGTTGCCATCTTTGCAGCCGGGGCAAACCTCTCCTCATAATCAATCCCATGTGTCTACCAATCTAAATTCTCAACAGCTTCTTCAAAACATGTGGGTTCAACATCTTGCACAACTTTAGCCATACATGCATAATGATGATTAACATAACCATCATATGTCAACCTATCAAATAGGTTTTCTAAATCTCCTCGACTTGCATTGTCCATGATCACTACCTAGCATTTTTGTAGCTTCTCTTGTGTTTCTTACACTAGGTGTTCTAATAGCTGGAATCCCAAGCTCATCATCAAGGCTCTGCTCCGAGCCACTAGAATCTGCATCAACATAAGAATGCCTTGCAGAAATGTTGGGCATACCAAGAGGCTCACCAACCTTCTCTTTACCTTTCCATGATGTACCAATTGCATTTTCAAGATTGGTATTTTGACGCAGCCTGCCACTCCATGGTCTATCAACAAACCCAACACAAGAGGACTCTCCAGATCCACTCAATGACTATGATTTGCTGACTTTCATTCTATGCAATCACATTTCCAGTTACATCAACCCCAACAACATCTTTTGCAACAGCATACTAGCTACTCATTTCATCAAACACATCATCTCTACTTACCTTCAACTCACGTGTGGTAGGGTTATAGCATCTATATCTCTTTGCTCAAGGGAGTATCTAATAAACACACATTTTTCAGCCTTTGGATCCAACTTCGTATGCAACTCATCTACATGCATATAGGAAATACATCTAAAAACTTTCAAGTGAGGCAAATCAGGTTTCTTGCTCCAGTAAACTTCTCCTCTAGTGTTACATCATGTATGGCTGTAGTAGGAGTCATGTTCATGATATAAACTGATGTAGAAATAGCTTCAGCCTAATAGCTATGTCGCATATTCTTCTATGTCATCAATGCTCGTGATATCTCTTCAATGTGCCTGTTTTTTCGCTCAACAACTCCATTTTGATGGGAGAGTGTATCTACATGTAAACTGTCTCTGAATGCCATTCTTTCGTAAGAAATCAGAGAACTCATTTGGAGAAGTTCTCTCCCCCTCCATCTGACCTTAGGCACTTCACATGCTTCCCATCTGACCTTAGGCACTTCACATGCTTCCCTGTCTGCTTTTCAGCCATCTCTTTAGTTTGCATAGACTTCATTCTTTGCATATTTACATGCCCAATTCTCTTATGCCAAATGTATGTATCTGTAACAACTCCTGATCCATTTGCAAACATTCAGCACTCACTTCAGGCATATTTACATTCAATGTAAACATTATGCCCACTCTATTGCCTTTTGCAAACCAAGGTTAAAGTCTTCTACATAATAACCATCAAGGTTAAACCGCACTTTCAAAACCTGCTCAATCATTTGGCCAACAGAAACCAAATTCTTTGTAATGTTCAAAACATGAAGCACATTTGCAACGTACTTCACCTTACCATCCTACATAGACAATGGCACATCTCCAACATGGGCAATTTGATAAGCAGTATCATCCCCCTATTTCAACAAAATTTGGCTTTTCAGGATATTTTATATCCTTGAACCACTCGCCATGACTGCTCATATGGTTTGAAGCACTAAATCCACATATCTTACATCATCATTTCATGTGGATACATCATTTTTCGACATAGCATTAAGCACATGTCGCAATAACAAACAACCTTTCATTGTCCTCATTACTTTGACTAGAGGATGCATAATTATTTTCCTGCACTTTTCCACTTCTCATGTCATTTTGCTTCTTATAGTAATCTACCTGCACATGCCTAGATTTGCCTGCACATGTCATTTTTGCTTCTCATAGTAATCTACCTGCACATGCCTAGATTTGCCATAGTAAAAATAGCCTCGTGTATCATTTTGCTGCCTTTGCCAATTTTCACGACCTCTTTAACTCCCCTTGTCTCTAAATTGGCCTCTTCCACCTGTGTGTTGTTGTTGTGATTCATGGGACTGTTGTTGCCGACCATAATTTTGATTACCTGGTCGGCCACCACCTTGGCCACTGCATCAGCCTCTACCTCATCCTCTACTTGCACTTGTGTAGAAGGTATGTTGCTCTGAACTTCCTTTGTTTATGAAGATTGGTCTTCACCCAAACTCTTTTCTTCAATGATGACACCAAATATGTAAAGTTGGGAATGTTCTCTTGAGTCTGAAAAGACGTCTTGAATGCCTTGTATTGTGGCTCGAGACCACGTAAACATACTTACACCTTATCATCATCATCAACAAAAACATCAATATATGCAAGGGATTCCATAATGCCCTTGATCTTCAAGCATAATCATTCACATACATGTTTTTCTTCTCCACAGTATGAAGCTCATTCTTCAATTGAATCTTTCGTGCCTTGGTGTTAGTTTCATACAACTTCACCATGGTGTCCCATGCCTCCTTGGGTGACGTAGCATCCTGTATATGCCCAATCATAGTGTCTTGTATACTAATAGAAAGCCAATACATGACTTTTCTTACTCCTTGATTCCAATCCTTGTATTCTTTTACATCTACAGTAGTTGGATTAATCTCCGGTATCTTTGGTGCCTTCTCATGTTCACCTTCAATGTAGTTGGATTAATCTCCGATATCTTTGGTGCCTTCTCATGTTCACCTTCAATGTAGTCCCAATATCCTTTTCCCATTAGGAAATTTGTTAATCTAAAACTCCAAGCATGGAATTTGCTCTTGTCAAGGTTTTCTACAACAATCTAGTTAATTCCATCATTCTACAACAATCTAGTTAATTCCATCATTCTACAACAGTCTAGTTAATTCCATCATTCTACATCTTGTCTGCAACACCAACTCACCAAAAATAGCATTTTGCTTGACCTGCACAGCAGCGATACCATACTGCACCCAAACTATCACAACCAGTGATCTCAATTCGCATACATACACCCAATGGCAACTATAAGACCTCTTTGCAATACACACAATGCTGCACAACCAATTTTCCTTTTTTTTGCAATTCCAAAAACAAAAATCTACTAAGAATCGAAACTTACATACAGTGCACGCAAATGCGAATTGAAAAACGGAGGTCAAGACGTGCCCAAAATGTGTTTTCGATATGAAAAATGACGTCCAAAGGACAATATAGTTGCCTTGCAGCTGTGCTCCCGCAGACAGCTCCTCAATCAGAGTTCGTTTGCCAATGCCTCCCAAAAGCTCCCGACAAGGGTGTAGCAGCCAACACAAAGTGGAAAGAGTAGACGAAGCTCTTACCCTCGTAACGCTTCTTGTGTTTGTCTTGCTTGCCACTCAACTCTCAGACTCTAATACCATGAAAAGATGCAGAGAGGAAGAGAGCTTGAGCTCTTGCAAGCACACACACACACACTCTCCCGAACCCTAGAAGAGAACACACAAGATGAGAGGCTGAAAAGTGTTCTACTTCTTCACAACAAAAAGGGTTCTAACAAACGATAAGAAAAAATACAACATAAGTACTAAAGTACTATGTACATGCGGTCCATAATGTGAACACGCTACTAGTCAGTGTAGTCCAACTATAGAATCTCTAACAAAGATATGTCGGTGCCAACTACCAAACCCACCAGTGATGTAAATGTCGAACAGTCACGCAAGCGCCTCGTGAGTGTCAGCTCATGTTGAGTTTGACATCTCAACAAACCTTTCTCCAAAAAACTAGATTTCTTCAACATATGCCCATGCCATAAGGGCAACAAGAATAGTGCTGAGGTCACTGCCCTCAAAGATCCCAAGCTAAAGAAGGCCTATAGGGTTGCCTTCGTAATCATGCAAGTGAAGCCCGCAAATAGGTATAATAGAGTGGATATACACAAGGTTTACCAACTACACAAGGGTGAGCAAAACGATTGGGCAAGCATGCTCCACAAGGATTTCACACATTACCTTAGCAAACATGGCAACAAGTGGTGAATCCCTATATCCTTACATAAGTGTTGAGCCATGCTACGAGGATTCCATTGCCGAAAGGTCAACCCAAAGAGCATACACTAAATTAGGCAACAATAAGAAGAGAACTTGTCGGAGAATACATTGGTCATAGCAGAGACCAAGAATTTGGTGGCACAGCTTGGCTTAAGCTCTCCAAAATAGGCTACAAAGAAAAGAATAAAGATCACTCCTAACATACCCCTTTTGATTTCCAACTAAGAGAGACGTTCCATCTTGTTCCTTTGATTTTCCCACTAACACTCTCAACCCCAAGAAACCACTAGACTTCCCATATTCTTCCTTCGATTTTCCCACTAACACTCTCAACTTAGCTAGAGGTCGAGGCCTCCATCACCATCATAATCATCCTTTCACCCCATACTTGATCTCTCGGCTTCATAAAATATGAGAAAATCATCATGAGCAAGAATCCCCTACTAAAGTCTCATCTAATGTGCCAAGCTCTCTTACAGAACACTCCATTCAACCCCACCACTCCAATCCAAGTAAAAGCCTATGCAATAAGGACCCTATAGTGGGAGACAGGTTGGAGGCAAGAGAGCTGGGGAAAATGGATCACATAGAATCATTATGATCCAATTTAGCAAAAGGATCAAGGCTTGCCAACCTGTGGTGGTTGGTTGACTTACTCGAGATATAAATCATCACATTCATGATCGCCCACACCTACAAATGGTGGCAGCACAAGCATTCATCAAGTCACGGGATGGGTATGAAGAGATACTTGATGATTCCGCCGGCCAAGTTGTGATCAACAACTTTGGTATCCAACTAGCTTGGAGATTACCCTTCAGCACAACCTCTTTAATATTCTAAACAACTAAAGACAGTTCATGCTTACTACCGTCCATGCATGGCAATCAATCCCTAATCTCGCTTTAGTAGCTACTGTCGAGTTCTTCATGCTAATCATTCTTCTTATTGAAATTCAAGAAAGAAATCATGTACTACTATCATCGGCTGCACTGCGTGCCATTGTACATGCACACCACCTTTGAAGACATCATTGATACTAACTTCTAGATGTCACTATACTTTCTTCACTAAACCCTTCATGTCCTCTAGACAAGGAAAAGCTGCTATAAAGAATATTTGGGGCAACAGGCCCTATGGCAATAGATTTCAAGGACAGAATCTCCATCGGGGGTGGGGGGATGTTAACCCCATTTTGGGTTAACTTAGCATCTCTCCATTACATAAGAGAGATAGCACAATAACTATCATGAAAATGTACTATAAATTATGAGAATGGCTAGCAATGCCACAAACTATGTATCTTATAAGCTTTCAGTTCATCTTTCATTAAGTTTTGGGCGCCCAAGTGTGAATAAGGGCTAGTTGTATAAATAACAACATGAAAGACACGATCCCCCTTTTGTTCTCACTGGCTAGGCTATTCAAGAGGACAACCTTCTTGTCATCATTGTCCGATGGAGATATCAAGGTAGTCAGTTGCTAAAATATGAGGCTAAGGGAGTCCGAGTGTTGTTTGAGAGTGTCAAAGACTTTATAGCTCATGCTATACAGTTGCATTTTCAAGAAGAGTTTGGAATTATTTAGGTTTGCACCAAAAATAGCTTGTAGATTATCCCATACCTCTTTGGTAGTTTTGGTCAAGTCAAGATGATGTAGGAGATTATCTAATAAGCCAAGGCCTATTATCACCAATGCACTCTCATTATTTTCCATCCAAGCTCCATGATGAGTGGAATTGCTACGGACTTGCTCAAGCTCTTCGGTGGTAAAAGTCTTCCACACACCTTCATGCATGAGAAGAAGCTGCATCTTTGTTTTTCATAGGGCGAATGTGATGCTAGAGAACTTCTCGATGGAGATGTTGTATTTGCTAATGCCAATCAAAGCCATTGGTTTGCTTTCTACTATAAACTCAATATCCGACAGCTGATTCAAACAGTTGACTAACGGTGGCTGACTCTAACAATTGAGTCAGAGAGCTTATTTTGACTCTTACAAAACTAAATTAGCCAGCTGACTTCGATAACAACTAACTCCGTAGGTCAGAAGATGACATGGCATCAGCAGGTCAGAAGCTAATCTGGCATCAGCAAATCGAAAGCTAACGTGGCATCAGTTGACGTGGATTCGCAGGTCAAAATCGACTAACACGGATTCAAGCGACAGAATTTGAAGGCGAAATCAGTAGTGCATTAACAGTTAGCAGCCTTGATGTGGCACAGACGGTAGGTCGTAGTCGTGGTTGCTTTGCTCTCTCTTGAAGCGGCGGTGGAGAAGCTTGATAGTGTGCATATGTTGGACATGACATCGACGAGGCATAAATAGATGGTCAATGATCGGGTGCCACTAGTGGCAGCTGCATGAGCTTTATGAACTTTGGTGGCGCAAAATGAGGTGGCTCAAACACTAGGAAAATACTCCCTTGTTATATCATCATAGACCTTTGGTCTGGTGTGAATGTATGTCATACTTTTGTGCTTTTTCCTTTTCATTGGATATACTGAACAAGCCATTAATAGGTTAAAAGTCAGAGGAATAACTGCAGGGCCATGGAGAAGGTTTGCTAATGAGATGCAAGGGGTCATTAGGGCTGTAGGGAAGTTAAGAGTTGAGGACAAGAGACAGGAAAGGAGAAACTGGACTAGACAATTGGAATATCTTCAAAAGAAAAGACAAGTGGATTGTCTTACTAAAGAGGAAATCACTGAATTTTTTAGGTGTCAGAATGCTGAAACAAGAGGATGAGATGACTGTTAGAAAGGAAGTGAATTGGATTATAAGGAAAACTTTTAACAATAGTAGAAAGCCTGAAAACTTTATGTTTAAGCTTGTAGGGGGGAAGAATAGTAGTAAAGGAGTAGGGGAGATTTTAGATGATAAAGGGCAAAAGATAGAGGGCATTGGTCTTATTGCAAAGAAATGGGTAGAGTTTGTTGGCTCCACTCTTAGTCTTAAAGAGGACTACTCTCATAAAAGGCATTGGTCTTATTGCAAAGAAATGGGTAGAGTTTGTTGGCTCCACTCTTAGTCTTAAAGGGGACTACTCTCATAAAAGGCTTCAAGCTGAGAATAAGCTTATTGGGATGGTCAATCATAGTGTGGAGGCTGATAAAGCCAGATGGCTAGAGAGAGATGTGGACATTGAGGAGTGTTGGGCGGCACTTTTGAAACTGGGAAGGGAGAAAGCTCATGGGTGGGATGGTTTGATTGTAAGAGTTTTTTATTGCTTTCTGGCCCTCTTTGAAGGACATTATTTGGGAAGTTTGTAACAAGGACTTCAAGACTGGCTGCTTAGATAAAGACTTCAAGGAAGGGCTGATGAAATTGATACCTAAGAAGCAAGTTGCTTGCAATAGGTTTGGGCATTGGAGACCAATCACTTTGTTAACAGTGATATACAAAATTTTAGCCAAGACAACATGGGTTCATCAAAGGGAAGTCAATATATGATAATATATTTGCAACCATGGGTTCATCAAAGGGAGGTCAATATATGATAATATATTTGCAACCATGCTAGGTAGAGATATTGCTCTAAAAACCCAGCAGAAATGTGTCATGCTACAACTAGATTTGGAAAAAGCCTATGATAGAGTGCATTGGTCCTTTGTGGGCTAGAGTGAGGGAGAAGTTAGGTTTTGGACCCAAAATGGCCACTTGTATCTATACTCTCACTTGGGGAAGTTGTGGAGAGTCTACATGTGGGCTTTACCTATTGGAGTGAAACTAGTATAGAAGAACTTCACCAGTGGATGTTGTCCCATATGTAGATTTGCATTAGAAGATGGTAAACATGCTTTTTGGAACTGCCCATCGATCATCAGAGGAGCATGGGGAAAAATAATGAAATGGGTGGAGCATGGTTAAGGGTTTCATACACACTTGGGGAACTAGATTTTAGCAAATGGGTTGCTAATGCTGAGGGAGCAGATGTGCTATTTAGTATAATCAGGGCTTGCTGTCAATGGGAAATCTAGATTTCTAGGAATTGTATTGTGTTCCAGAATGCATTGGATGTTGGTTTGGATGTGACATGAATGATGCATAAGTGTATGTATATGTGTAGATCTGTGATTTGTGTGAACACGATAGAGATTGATGGTCTGGAATTGATGTTACATAGAATGCATAATGGCATCAACTGACTATTGTACTGGCTTGGAACCCCTCTTGCATACTAGGGAAACCTAATTTGTAGTTGAAATGCTGCAGGTCTCTGTGGATGTGAAGCCTAAACAAATGAAGCTTGGTCCCCATACTTTTGTGGCCTTCATAGAGAACCCAGTGGTGGGGACAAGGCCCACTATTAAGATTTGGTCAAGGAAGGGAGATGTTGGAAAAACAGACCCCTAGTGTACCACTGAAGCATTGATGGATGCTTGTATTTTGTTGAATTATCATGTGTCTTGGGAGCAATCCTCTTTTGGAGATGTGGGGGGTAGGGATAGGAAGTTGATACCTGGCCCTATTTTGATGTTTTAGTGATCTTTGCTGATATATATATATATATATAATATTATTGGTCAAAAAATACTTTTGTACTTTTTACTGAATACACACTTCGGGAATAAAAAAGGGGCGATACAAGAGTTTAAAGCTTGATAATTGAAAGGTATAAACCGGTAATTTCCGCCAAACTTGAAAAAATAATAAAAAAAAGAAATATTTAGGTGTGTCCTATTAGGGAGGACGAGGAGAGGAGAACGAAGGAGTAGGAGCAGAGATGGGGTTCAAGGGCGTGAAATTCGACGAGGCGCCGCCAGACGATTTCGATCCGGCGGATCCCTACAAGGACCCGGTGGCGTTTCTGGAGATGCGGGAGCACGTGGTGCGGGAGAAGTGGGTGGCCATCGAGCGTGCCAAGATATTGCGGGAGCGCGTCCAGCAGTGCTACCGCCGGGAGGGCGTGAATCACCTGCAGAACTGCCGCACCGCCGTCCGCCAGTACTTGGAATCTCTCAAGGGCGTCGGCTGGGGGAAGGAGGGCCGACCCGCCTACGCCCACGACCCTGAATCCACCTGGCCCGCTACGCCTCCCCCGCCACCGCCCTCAGCAAGGGCTTCTTAAAATGTACCCTTTTCTGTGTCTGCATCACAAGAAAGGTTGGTGTTCTGGCTTTCCTGTTGAAACAAGCACTCCTGGAGACCCCAAACCTGGCGTCATAAATACTATTGAAGTTTGGAATAATTGTTTTCATGGTTGTCCTGAAATTCAGTTTTTGGGCTTTGCCATTGCGCCTGTGGATGTGCATTGATATGCTAGTAGCATTCAGCAGCACTCAATGTGTGCCCTTATCATTCCGTCATAGCACAAAATATCGAGTGGTTGTACTTGTTTTTCATGAATACATACCTTGTGATATTGGTACCCGTTGATGTATATACCTTAAACATGCTAGCAGTCATACTTTAAACTGACTGTATCTCATCATGGCGTTGTAGCACAAAATGTTGAATGCTTCATGCGGCCAGACATATTTTTGCTGGTCACATTTATGTGCTAATGGTCACTGTTTGATGCACTTTCTTTTCAATATGCCAGTAGTAATCAGCATATTTTAAATGACTGTATTTCATGATGACAAATGCATGCATCTATGTGAACATTATTCTTATGTTCGCAGCCTTGTCATTGTTTTCTGAATAAGGAATAATGCTTGGTATTATAAATGTAAAGAAGAATACTGATTACTTGTAGCTCCCTGCTTAACCTTTTGACTTAAAGCAAACTTACAAATATCACTTTTTCTCCTCATCATGCGTGAGATGGCCTTTGTGACACCTCTCACCTATATACAGGCTGCAGACAGCAGCAAGGCTTCAGAACACAAGCACAGGACAGGTGGGCAGGTGCCCGTCCTATGTGGTAGCCGGCAGCAATAAATGCCAGTATTGGTGCATTGTAACCGCTAATCTCTCTGGGCACTAGAATGCTCAGACCAACGTTTCCCTGCCTGCCCGGCAACTGTTTTGGGAAGCTGTGGGTTTTTTTTTGATCTCTTCATCGATAGGCATATGTGGAGCTTTTGGAAGCCAAGGATGGTGGTCCATATGCAGAGTTTCACAAGTGGCTGGAGTTTAGATCAGGAGTGTGCTCTACATGAGGTAATTTTGCCGGATGTTGGATAGGAGGATATTTTGCAGTCGGAGCAGTCCGTCCGAGGGGGAGGCTTCTTCAAAACCAGAGAATGAGTGTGAAGGAGATGTATGTGTGCCCGTCTCTTGTTTTCTTGGGTTTACACATCTAGGGTGCTTCACGTCACAACTTTGAAGAGAGGAAGTTTTCGGCCAAGTCTCTGTTGGAGTGTGTTCACAATTGTCATCGGCACTAGATGGAGAATCTTTGGCTTTAATGTGGTTGCTTTGGCTTCTGGGTTTGTTTAGGAGGACTCTTCTTACATGTCGTTTGCATTGGGTGGAGTATCTTCAGTGTTTGGTGTCACGGAGACACCACAAGAGGACATATCATCATATTTGTCTTCACCTTGGGAGGATATGCGAGTTGGTATGTCTTACAATGCATATATTTCTTGGAGATTGCATTGACAATAGTCGGAGTTTTTACTTCTATGTATCAATGGATGTATTACTTGGGATCTGTTTGTAATATGCGGATGCTTCGGAGAAGGATCGGTACTTCAAAACTCAGAAATCAGCACTCTTTTTGCGACGGAACTAACGCACAAACTGAAAGGAGATGTGCAGAAAATAGAGAGAGAAGGGGGAGATGGAGAGGACACAGTATTGGGTCCCAATTACCCTCTGTAGGGCCCCCACCACGGATGGTGTATTTGCTTTATTAGAATGATGTAAATCTGAAAACAAATACAAAAACTTGACCTTTTCTTGGCTGGAAAATCCTGCCCTTGACCTTCAGAAGTCCACCCCTTTGCTTGGCAATCTCCTTGGCTTGACTGGCCCTTGATTGGCTTGAGCACTTGGTGAAAACTGAGATGGATTATGGGATTGTGGCTTCCTCTATTTATACTTCCCATCATGAGCAGTCGGCGAGCTGATCAACAGGCAGCCAGCATCATATTCCCACGATTGAGTAAATTCAGCAATAAATGCTCAATTAAATCTCCAAAAATGCTGGAAAAATCCCATAATGTCTGCGCATCTCTTCCTGGCTGGCTGGACATCAGGCGCCTGCTTCTGAAGGGCTGGACACATCTTTCGTCCACAATCCCAGGGCTGGGCAGCCTGTATGGGCTGCTCCATACATGCCCTACAGCCATATAAAGGCTGTAATCTCCTGGAGATTGCCTGATCTGTGCCCTAGGGCTGTCCTACAGCCCCTCCATGGTTGGTGGGTTCAGCCAGGGCCTTCCTGGCCCTCATGGGGGTGGTTCTACACCATTCGCGTGCCCACACTCAGATCCGGGGTAGCCATATGGGCTGGCCCCTTGTCCTAAACCTAATCTACTCAGTGATCTGGCATCCGGTACCAAACCAGATACACAGAACCACTGACATCATTCTAGAGGGAGACTCACAGCGCGGACTGGCACTGTTTCATGTGCAGGACAGTGCACACCTAACCTTGGACTCATGTGCAGGACAATGCACACCTGACCTCGGACGACTGAGATGGATCCCTGGCTGACTCGTCCCGGACTGGGCTCACATGGGACCAGTTCACCATCCTAGGTCCTGCATCTTCTGTACAGAAATGTCTACGTGGCATCCAAGTGCGGGATGCACGTGACATCCCCTTCTGCTTAACTTGACGGAAGCTGCATAGCCTCCAAATAATCCGTCAATAATGCCGGATAGTCTTCGAAAAATTCTTTGTCGAGCCATACCGCTTCATGAGTTTCTCGGTCCTGAAACTTCGTGAGAAACTGTCGTAGTCTTCGGCCTGAGCCATGCTTGAAACGGTGCAGAAGGATCTGTTCTGGAACCATTACTTCTGCTTCATCAATAATGTCTGGTTCCGCTTCGTCTTTGACCTCTGAAGGGGGTGGACCTGCATATGGCTTTAACCAACTGACATGAAATACATCGTACATAGTTCAACTCGAAGGTAGCTTTAACTGCATAGACATCTCATTAATCTTTTTCCGGATGGGAAATGGTCCGAAGCTCCTGAAAGACAACTTTGGGCATCGCTTGCCCACCTGCTTCAATCTTGGCTTCATAATCCGAAGATACACCCAATCCCCTTCCGAAAACTTCATGTCTCTTCGGTCTTTATTGGCCTGTCGAGTGTAGGCCTCTTGTGCTTTAGCCAATCTGTCTTTAACGGACTCTAGGATCTCCTGGTAAGACTCCGTCACTCTGTTCGCCTCCGGTACTGAAGACGAAGTCCTGGTTAACAACGACTGGAAAGGCCTTCCAAACGCTGCCTCATATGGAGTCCTGCCAATAGCTGAAGAAAAAGAGTCATTCAAAACAGCTTGAACTAAAGGCAAAAACGATTCCCACTTACCTTGCTGATCATGGACATAACACTTCAGCACATCAAAGGCCAACTGGTTGTATATCTCTGTTTGGCCATCTGTCTGTGGGTGGAATGCACTGGAAAAATTCAACTTAGTACCAAAATTATCAAACAATGCCCTCCAAAAATGACTGGTAAACTTGGCATCTCGGTCTGACACTATGGTTCTAGGAATCCCGCCAATCGGGTACCAATGCCGAATGAATAGCTGGGCAACATCCTCGGCGGTCACATTGGCCCTGCAAGGAATAAGCATAACAAATTTGCTGAACCTATCAACAATAGTTAAACACTGCGTATTACGCTTACTCGGACTGGGAGGCAGATTTGTGACAAAGTCCATCGAAATGTCCTGGAAAGGACCCTCAAGAATTGGCAAGGGCTGTAACAACCCTATCTTCTTTCCACGAGGAGCTTTCACCTTTTGACAAATGTCACAGCGTTGTACATATGTAAACACATCACGCCTCATCTTTGGCCAATAGTATTGCCGTTCTAATTTCTCCAGAGTCGAATTCATGCCCCTATGACCACTTGTAATGGCGTCATGGGCATCATGGAGAAGAGCTGCCCGGAATGATTTCATGACACAGTCGGCCTTTGTAGAAAAGCCAACCATCGCGTATCAGAAAATGGCATGGTCCTGTGGCATCCAATGCCTGTTCCCACTGTGTACGGAATTCCTCGGAATTTGCGTACGCGTGCTTCATGTCTTCTAGTCCTGTACCAACAAGGTCAAGTACTCAATCATACCACCGAACTGCTGGAATATCTGACTCCAGCGGTGTTGTCGATCACTCCATTGTGCACTTGGCATCTTCTGAATCCAGCGCAATGCGTGATGGTCAGTGCGAACCTCGAAGTCACGGCCATACAGGAAATGTTTCCAATGTTTCAAGGCCTGTATAACTGCTAGGAGTTCACGATCATAGACTGAGTAGTTCTTTTCGGCGGGCAGTAACTTACGAGACATGTAAGCTACCGGATGACCATTCTGTTGCAATACACCTCCAATTGCGATGTGCATCGGTGATCACTTGAAATGGTTCGTCCCACGAGGCAAGGGCTAAACAAGGCGCTTCTGATAAAGCCACCTTGAGGTTCTGGAATGCCTCCAACGCTCGTGGAGTCATTCGAATCTTTTGCCTTCTTGTTTTCACTCCCTTTAGCAGATCGGTGAGGTTTGCCGAGAGATCAGAAAACTTGTCAATGTGGTGGGAATATGCCTGGCATATACCCACAAATGATCTAATGTCATAAGCGGTTTGAAGTACTTCCCAGTTAACAATCTCGGCCACTTTAGCCGGATCAAGTCGAATGCCTTCAACACTAATTATATATCCCAAGTAATGTACCTGGAACAGATAAAATTCTGACTTCTTTTCATTGACATAGAGCTCGTTGCTTTCTAGCAACTTAAGGACTTTCTCCACATCAATGTCATGCTGCTCAACTGTAGCTGAAAATATGAGTATGTCGTCCAGAAATATGAACAGACACTCTCCAATCAACTCCCGGAAAATACGCATCATCATGCGGTTAAATGTAGCTGGGGCGTTCGTCAATCCAAATGGCATAACCACAAATTCGTAGTGGGCCCGTTCTGTACGGAAGGTTGTCTTGGGGATGTCCCCCTCTACAATCCGTACCTGGTGGTACCCACTCTTTAAATCTAGTTTGGAGAACACCTTAGCTCCATTCAGCCTCTCGAGAATATAGTCAATTCGAGGCATCGGGAATCTGCTCTTGATAGTCAGCTTGTTGACTGCACGATAATCGACACACAACCGAGAAGACCCATCTTTCTTCTTGACAAACAAGATCGATGCTGCAAATGGCGACACGCTGGGGCGGATGAAGCCAGCTTGCAACAATTCTTGGAGTTGGCGGTCCAACTCCGATTCCATTGCCTTAGAAAGGCGATACGGAAACTTGCTCGGGGGTTCCGAGCCTGGGAGGAGGTCAATCTTGCGATCCTCCGGTCTGGACGGGGGGAGCTGGGGAGGGAGACTGTCCCCAAGAAAAATCTTCTGGAACTTTTCATGGAGAACCGAGTACTTCTCGGAAGCACTGGCTACCGTCTGGGCTGTCTGGATGTAAATCATCGCACACTGTGCGCCTTTGCTGATTGCTCGCTTAGCCTACAAGTGGCTTATGAGCGGAAAGTTTGGAATACCTGGCTCACACTTAATGGTCACTGGGGTGTTTGACACATTCCGATCGATCTGGAACGTGTGCTTGTCCCACTTGACATCAGGAAGAAACTTGTGAAACCACTGGATACCCAAAATTATGTCTGCTCCTACAAGAGGGGCAACCATAAAGTCACGCACAAACTCTATGCCCTGAATCACTAACTTAGCACCTAGAGCTTCATACTTGACGCTCGTTGTCATACTTGTGCTAAAACCCTCAACTTGTTTGTCCACCGGAGTCAGCTCGAAACGGGCACGCCTAGCGGCCTATTTTGTGATCACATCCTCCGTGCTGCCGCTGTCAAACAAGACAACGACTCTCTGGCCACCTATGTAGCCAAAGGACACGAGCAATTCGTTGCGCTCATACTCCTGGTCATGGGCGCCCTTCTGCTTATCTTCGAGCTCCCGGCTAATAATTGCTCCAACTGAAGCACCGGGGGTTGAAGAACTAGGGGTAGCCGCTGGGGTCTGTGTGGGAGCTGTGCTCACCACGGAAGTTGTGGAGGCGGCGGCGGCCTTTGGAGGCTTCTTCGGACAATCCCAAGAAGTATGTCCTTTTGTGTGACAAAAGAAACATCTACCCTCCTTCTTGTATTGAGAAAGCTCCTCAGCACTCAACTTGCTACCTGTCTTGCCTGCCTCCGCTTTCTGGTCTGGAGTAAGCTTAGACGCATTGTTCGAGTTCTTGGAGCCAGCGGCTGCCGGGCTCTGTCCTGGGGAAGACCCCGTCTGGTTCTGGCTTTTGCCCCCCAAGGCGTTAGCCTAGGATCTGGTATCTGGGATACGGAAGGAGAGGGAGGAGGAGATGGAAAACGCGACGCTGGAGAGCGAGAACGCTCCTCCAGAGCCAAAATCCGCGCCTTCTGCTCATCCAACTTGGTTGTCTGGTCTGCGATTGCTCGCATCATCTGCTGGAACATGTCTGTGACACTCAAGCCGGGTGCCCTAGCTGGGCTGCCTGGTGCACTCTGGTCCCATGGTTCTGGTTCTCTCTCGTCGCCGAAACTCGCCATAGCGGGAAAATGCAATTCCTTTCCGGAACGCAATCTGACCATCCACTATCTGTGTGGGAGACTTCCGGAGGCTAAAAACCAACCGTCCTTCGAGGGACAGGAGTCACTCCGAAAGGGGTAGTCCACCGGTGTCTAAAAACCAACCACACGAGCGAAAAAATTTTCTGGTTTTCTTTGCTGAATCTTTGTCCTTGAAGTAGGCTCTGATACCACTGTAATATGCGGATGCTTCGGAGAAGGATCGGTACTTCAAAACTCAAAAATCAGCACTCTTTTCGCGACGGAACTAACGCACAAACTGAAAGGAGATGTGCAGAAAATAGAGAGAGAAGGGGGAGATGGAGAGGACACAGTATTGGGTCCCAATTACCCTCTGTAGGGCCCCCACCACGGATGGTGTATTTGCTTTATTAGAATGATGTAAATCTGAAAACAAATACAGAAACTTGACCTTTTCTTGGCTGGAAAATCCTGCCCTTGACCTTCAGAAGTCCACCCCTTTGCTTGGCAATCTTCTTGGCTTGACTGGCCCTTGATTGGCTTGAGCACTTGGTGAAAACTGAGATGGATTATGGGATTGTGGCTTCCTCTATTTATACTTCCCATCATGAGCAGTCGGCCAGCTGATCAACAAGCAGCCAGCATCATATTCCCACGACTGAGTAAATTCAGCAATAAATGCTCAATTAAATCCCCAAAAATGCTGGAAAAATCCCATAATGTCTGCGCATCTCTTCCTGGCTGGCTGGACATCAGGCGCCTGCTTCTGAAGGGCTGGACACATCTTTTGTCCACAATCCCAGGGCTGGGCAGCCTGTATGGGCTGCCCCATACATGCCCTACAGCCATATAAAGGCTGTAATCTCCTGGAGATTGCCTGATCTGTGCCCTAGGGCTGTCCTACAGCCCCTCCATGGCTGGTGGGTTCAGCCTGGGCCTTCTTGGCCCTCATGGGGGTGGTTGGTTCTACACCATTCCCGTGCCCACACTCAGATCCGGGGTAGCCATATGGGTTGGCCCCTTGTCCTAAACCTAATCTACTCAGTGATCTGGCATCCGGTACCAAACCAGATACACAGAACCACTGACATCATTCTAGAGGGAGACTCACAGCGCGGACTGGCACTGTTTCATGTGCAGGACAGTGCACACCTGACCTTGGACTCATGTGCAGGACAATGCACACCTGACCTCGGACGACTGAGATGGATCCCTGGCTGACTCGTCCCGGACTGGGCTCACATGGGACCAGTTCACCATCCCAGGTCCTGCACCTTCTGTACAGAAATGTCTACGTGGCATCCAAGTGCGGGATGCACGTGACATCGTTCCACAGGGAGATGGTGGTCTAGACATACATTCGTCGAGCAGTATTGATGAATACATATTTGGTGCAACTCTTATGAGGAGTTTTGTTTGTCGGCTGCTTTTAGGCTCGCCGACCAGCACTTGAGGGTGGTACCACCCTTAGTCCCCCATTCCATGTTGTATTGGATTCATGTGTATATAGCAGAGTTTATACAGCATCTCTCTCTCTCTACACTTCTGCATTTTGTTCTCCACAGCACTTCTCATTTTCCGAGTACAGCGGAAAATGAGAAGTGCTGTGGAGAACAAAATGCAGAAGTGTAGAGAGAGAGAGATGCTGTATAAACTCTGCTATATACACATGAATCCAATACAACATGGAATGGGGGACTAAGGGTGGTACCACCCTCAAGTGCTGGTCGGCGAGCCTAAAAGCAGCCGACAACCTACACATCATGTCCACGACTGAAGAAAGCTAGTTGGCCAGCAAAAGATATGGAGTCGGCCAGATTAGAAGGAGTTGGCCAGCACAAGACAGCCCCACGACTAGAAAAAAATAGGGAAAACATGGAAAAAATGGGGAAAATGAGAAAAGCTTTGGGCGGGCACAACCACGACAAAGGCCCTCACTGTACAGATAGGAAATGACTGTTAACACCCCCTCTCAGCCTGTTAACACCCCCTCTCAGCTCCTGGATGTGGAACTAATCCCAGTGAGCTAGTGTTGCCGGAGCATAGCGTGAGGTAGAGACTTCGTGAAGAGGTTCGCCGCATTGTTCTCCATCGAACAATAATCAAGCAAGATGTCACTAGCCAAAATCTTCTCATGAACAAAGTGATATTGTATCTCTATGTGCTTGGTCTGGGCATGGAAGACCGGGTTCTGAGCAATAGCTATACAGCTTTGGTTATCGCACTGGATGACCATGGGTTCCTTATGTGGAAACCCAATCTCGCCAAGCAACCTTAGTAGCCACACAGCCTCGCAAGCAGCACCACAAGCAGCCCGGTACTTTGCCTCTGTAGACGACAAGGCAATAGTTGGTTGCCTCTTGATGCTCCATGAAATAGCTTCTGAGCCAAGGGTAAATCCGTAGCCTAATGTAGATCTCCTCGTGTCTCGATCTCCTCCCCAATCTGAGTCACTCCAACCTTGGAGTCTGACTCCATCCGTCGTTCCCCCCTCTAGTGTCATAGAAGAGTCCAAGATCCTTCGTACCTTGCAGATACCGCAAGATCCGCAATCGTGCGTCCCGATGAGTCTTCAAAGGCATCTGCATGAATGTCAATAGCCCCACGGGAAAGCTCAAGTCCAATCTGGTGTTCATCATCCAAATCAATGAACCAACAAGCTTCCGATACAGAGGCATCAACTTGCTCATTCAATGTAAGTTTGGTGTTCGGGTCCATCGCGGTGAAGTTATAGGCTTGTAGTTCTCCATCCCAAAGGTCCCCAGCAACTCATGAACATACCGTTGTTGAGAAACAAAGAACCCCCTCTAGCTCTGCCAAATCTCCAATCCCAAGAAGAAATGAAGTAAGCCTGAGTCGGTCATCTCAAACTCCTTTGACAAGGCAACCTTCTGTCAGAATATGCAGCGGAGATGATGACCAAGCCTGGGAACACAAGAGCAAAAAGCAAAAACGCAGGCAGAAAAACAGCACAAGAGAGAGACAGATGTAGGCGTGTAACTCTGCTCTATATACACAAGAAGATCCCGAGATATGATACAAATAAGGCATGGGGGCTGAGGAGCTATATATACTCCCCTAGAGGGCAGTTGGCCAGCATCAGGAAAGCCCACGACTGAGGAATATGTCCACGACTGCTGAAAATAGCAGTCGGCCAGCTACAGATGCCTCCGCCTAGACAGAACAAGTCGGCCAGCACTCTGACAGCCCACGACTGATGTAGATCCAGTCGGCCAGCTTCAGAGTGCTCCTGGCATCACCTGGCAGCCCTCCCAAGCCTCAGAAAAATGGGAAAAAATAGGGGAAAAATGCGGAGAGTGGGGAAAAAAGGAAAAACACCTCGTAAGGGCGGGCACACCCACAACAAAGGCCCTGGTGTATAAATCTAGACAGGAGATGACTTCTAACACCCCCTCTCAGCTCCTGGCTGTGTAACCAACCACTGGGAGCTGGGGTGCCGCCTGAGCAAATCCTGAGAGCAACTTCGTGAAGAGGTCCACCGTACTGTCCTCCGTCGAACAGAACTCCAGCAAGATGTCATCAGCAACAATCTGTTCACGAACAAAGTGCCTCTGGATGACCAAGGGTTCCTCCGGTGGAAGCCCAAACCTGCAATGTAACCTCCTCCTGCTCCGTAAAACTGCTCCTGGGGCATAAGTAGATCTCCTCGTGTCCGGATCTCCTCCCCAAACCGAGTCACTCCAACCGTGGAGTCGGACTCCATCCAACAATCCCCCTCCTGTGTACAAGAGTCCATGATCCTTCGCATGTCGCAGAAACCACAGGAATCGCAATCCTGCCTCCCAAAGAGACATCTGCAACCAAGAGCTCAACTGCCTCATCAGGAAGCTCCCGTCCAATCCGGTGTCCATCAACCAGATCAATGAACCAGACAGCTTCTGAGTCACAGAGACATCACACTGCTCACAAGGATCAACACCTGTTACGGTGCACAAGCAAGTCCTGGAAACCTGATGAAACCTGTCAACTACCCCCTCTGAATCCGGAACCATAAAGCCTGGAGAAACCACCCCCTTCTGCAAGTAATCACCTGCTACCTGCCTGGCTTTCCGTAAGGTCCCCGTGGAAAGAACATCCTCAACTACTGGAAGTTCTATGTCCCGAACACGACGAGACATCAGAGCATAAGTGACCTGTTCAGCTTCCTCTGACTCACGAACACAAGAACTACCAACCTCAGTACTGGAAAGTTCCTGCCAACTGCTGCCATCTACTGGTAAGCTATCCACCACCTGGTCTCGGAAAGCTCGCACCTGCAGCGTATCCACACCTGAGTAGCTATTACCACACTGCCACTCATCACAATCTTGAGGACCTGGGAGAGAGAGTGCTGAAAGCCTGTAGACTCCATTCTCCACTCCACCTTCCCAAACCACTTGGCCTGTTGCTTTGTCCCGGAGAGCAACAAAATGCTCATCAAACTCCACCCGTACGCCAGTCTTGCAAACCTGATGCACTGACAACAGATGAAAACCAAGTGCCGGAACATACAACACCTGGGAGTAATATGACCAGAAAGCCTGCAGAGATCCTGTAAACCGGAACGGGAAGGAGTCATGTGCCTGGAAGCACCACTATCGAGAATCCACTCCCGAGTATCTGTCGCGGAGAATCCTCCAATCTCCTCCCTGCCTGAAGAAAATGAAGCATCGGTGTCCATCACCTCCAGGTGCACAAAAGCCGGAGTCTTCATGATTGCTGAGGAATCTTCTCCCTTCTCGGTCTTCCGCTTGGGACACTGCCTCCAGTAGTGGCCTTTCTCGCCACAATCATTACAGGTCCTCTCTGCCTTTAGCTTCTCGCGGTCAGCGTCGGACATCTTTTCAGAAGACTTCTCCGATGAAGCCTTCCCTGTGCCCGAGTTTCGGCCTTTCGACCGTTGGCCAGTAAAGGCCTCCGAACCTCCACCCTGAGGAGGGTTCGTGAATCGTTCCTCCTGGTCCAGGACCATAGGCACAAGCTCCTCCCACGTGATGGTGCTGAGCCTGCCACTGGTAATCAACGACGAGTAGAATGCTGAGTACGGAGAGGGCAAATGTGACTGCAACGTTATGGCCATGTCCTCTGACGATATCTCCTTCCCAGCCTGGAGAACTTCCTGCTGAAGAGCCTGCAGCTTGTTAATATGCTCCCGCATCGTCGACGACTTTGCAGGGCTCATAACCCGCATCTGTACTTCCAAGGAAATCCTCTTCATGGGCGATACCCTGTTGTAAAGTGAGGCCAAATGCTGCCATATACCTCTGGCCAGCGTCATGTGCTTAACATGATTGATTACCTGTGGTGTGCAATTGAGGAAAATAAACGAACGGACCCTGGCGTTGACGCGATCCCACATCTGCGTCTGGGCCTCCCGGTCCTTTCGGGTTGACGGTAACTCCCCTTCCTCTGCTTCCGGCCGTGGAACACCAACAACGACAAAATCGGCGAGATCGTAGGACTCCAGAACGGATTCCATCATCACCTTCCATATGCCGTAGTTGCTCCCGTCCAACTGACGGTCCACCGGGAACGTGGGGAGTGTCGGGATCTTCACATGTCTCTCGGCCATCTCATACAGATCTGCCATCGCGGGGATGTACTCTGAAAAGGGTGGGTGGGTGGGAACAAAGAAGAACTGATACCTGCAAGTGGCTGTCCAGCAAATCAGCCCGCCTTCCTCTTGCTTCTCCTCTTCCCGATCAGCCCAAAACAGTCCACCAATCAGCCACAAAACAGTCCCCCTCTTGTTCACACAAATCCCAAGACCTATCTAGAGCCCAGGGCTCTGATACCATGTCAGTATATGCAGCGGAGATGATGACCAAGCCTGGGAACACAAGAGCAAAAAGCAAAAACGCAGGCAGAAAAACAGCACAAGAGAGAGACAGATGTAGGCGTGTAACTCTGCTCTATATACACAAGAAGATCCCGAGATATGATACAAATAAGGCATGGGGGCTGAGGAGCTATATATACTCCCCTAGAGGGCAGTCGGCCAGCATCAGGAAAGCCCACGACTGAGGAATATGTCCACGACTGCTGAAAATAGCAGTCGGCCAGCTACAGATGCCTCCGCCTAGACAGAACAAGTCGGCCAGCACTCTGACAGCCCACGACTGATGTAGATCCAGTCGGCCAGCTTCAGAGTGCTCCTGGCATCACCTGGCAGCCCTCCCAAGCCTCAGAAAAATGGGAAAAAATAGGGGAAAAATGCGGAGAGTGGGGAAAAAAGGGAAAACACCTCATAAGGGCGGGCACACCCACAACAAAGGCCCTGGTGTATAAATCTAGACAGGAGATGACTTCTAACACCTTCGTCACTACTGTGTGCTCCACATGACCGCCGGTGAGAATGAGATCATCCACATAAAAGATAATCAACGTGACCAAACAACGTTCCCAAAAGAGATACAAGTTAGGATCTGCAACCGATCTCTGAAATCCTGTCCGTAGAAAGAAAGAATCAATCTTCTGATTCCAAGCCCTGGGAGCCTGCTTAAGACCATGCAAGGCCTTCCGCAACCTGTAAACCATCCCCTTTGATCCCGGAAGCATGGAGGTTGCTCAACATACATCTCCTCTTGTAAGTCACCATTAAGGAACGTGTATTTTACATCCATCTGATATACGGGCCACCGCTGAGAAGAGGCAAGGGTAAGAATAGTCCGAATCGTGGTCATCCTCGTTGTCGGTGCAAAGGTATCTTCATAGTCGATGCCAGGACGCTCAGCATAGCCCTTAGCCACAAGTCTGGCTTTGTGCTTGTCCACCGACCCATCAAACATATACTTGGTCTTAAAGACCCACTTGACACCAATGACTGACCGTTTTGATGGCCTCGAAACCAACTCCCAAGTTTTATTCTTCTCTATGGCATCTAGCTCCACTTGCATGGCTTTCCTCCAAGTCTCTTGAGAAAGAGCTTCCTTAACGGAAGTTGGCTCTTTGTCCCGAATGATATGAGACATCAAAGCATAGTTCACCTATAATAGCTCCTCTGAATGACTTTTGTTACGAACTCAAACGGAAGTGCCACAAATCACTGATTTGAGTGCCTGTCAAAGAAGAGAGTGCTGAGAGTTTGTAGATACCATCCTCCACTTTGCCTTCCCATACAAGTTGGCCTGTTTCTTGTCCCGTAGAGCAACATAATGCTCCTCAAACTCCTCCCGGAAGCTAGTCTTGCAAACCTTATGCACTGACAAAAGTTGAAAACCAAGTGCTGGGACGTAAAGAACACGAAAGGAATGCTTCCTCTCACTGTGAATTGGGATAGTGGAATTGTCGCCACTGAAAATGCGACCTGACTGTCGTTTAAAATCCTGTAATAACCCTCGGGAAGGAATCATGTGCTTGGAAGCACCACTATCGAGAATCGACTCCCGATAATCCCTGGTGGTGAAACCAACTGCCTCCCTCCTTGAAGAAGATGAAGCATCTGTGTCCATAATCTCCAAGTGCACAAAAGTTGGAGTCTTGGCAGTTGCAACTGAAGAATCAACACTCTTCTTGGTACTCTGCCTAGGACATTTCCTCCAATAGTGGCCTTTCTCGCCACAATTGTTACAGGTCCGCTCGGCCTTCAAAGCATCACACTCTGAATTGGACTTCTTCTCAGAAGACTTCTCCGATGAAGACTTCCCTTTGCCCTTATTGTTGTTGTTGTTATGGCCTTTCGATCGCTGGCTAGTCAAGGCCTCAGAACCTCTGCCCTGTGGAGGGTTCGTAAAACGCTCTTCCTGGTCCAAGACCATAGGCACAGGCTCCTCCCATGTGATGGTGCTAAGCTTGCCATTGGTGATCAAAGAGGAGTAAAAAACTGAATACTGAGAGGTCATATGAGACAACAAAGTGATGGCCATGCCTCTGAAGATATCTCCTTCCTAGCCTGAAGAACCTCTTGCAGAAGAGCCTACAACTTTTGGCAACTTGTTGATGTGCTCCCGCATCGTCGAAGACTTTGTAGGATTCATCACTCGCATCTGCACTTCCAAGGAAATCCGCTTCATGGCTGATACCCTGTTATACAAAGAAGCCAAATGTTGCCAAATCCCTCTGGCCAACGTCATATATTTGATATGATTAATCACCTGTGGTGTGCAATTAAGGAAGATGAAAGAACGCACACGGGGATTGACACGATCCCATAACTTTACCTGAGCCTCCCGTTCTTTCTGAGTAGAAAGCTCCTTGTCCTCCAATTCCGGCCATGGAACACCAACCACAATGAAATCAGCCAAGTCATGAGACTCCAAGACAGACTCCATCATTACCTTCCAGATGCCGTAGTTGGTCCCGTCCAACTGTCGATCCACCGGGAATGTGGGGAGAGTGGGGATCTTCACGTGCTTCTCAGCCATCTCAAGCAAGTCTGCCATCTCAATTGTTCACAAGGTCTTGTAAAGGGAGGTTGGGTGGGAAAAAAGATGAAGCGGCTGCAAATAATATGCAAGGTGGCTGTCCAACGGTGATGGCTGCCTTCTACCCGATCTCCAAGTCCCGAACAGCCCAAGAAATCTCCAATCAGCACCAAAAATCAGCAAACCCTCAAGCTCCCATTCTCTCCAAGGTATTTATACCACCCTCAAGTGTTGGGCGGCCAGCCTAAAAGCAGCCGGCAGCCTACAAATCATGTCCATGACTGAAGAAAGCCAGTCGGTCAGCACATAAACAGTTGGCCAGCACAGGATAGCCCCACGACCAAAAAAAAAGTGAAAACATGGAAAAAATGGGGAAAAATGAGAAAAGCTCTGGGCGGTCACACCCACTACAAAGGCCCTCATTGTATAGACAGGAGATGATTGCAAACAAGGCAGCCTTTGCGTCACCCGTATTAAGGGCAGTATGGATCCAAGTGTCGGATCATGTCCGTTTTGTGGCTAGTGCAAGGATTTGAGTGCTTGGGGTCCTAGTTGTGGTTGGAAATGCCAATGCTTTACATGTTCCATGACCAAGAGATTTGTTCATAACAAGGTTGCACATGCACACATGTTTGCATATTTAAAACTACTTTCGTGTGAATTCCTGCCATGGATGTCCATTTGACAAGCTTGGGACGCCTACTCGTGAAATGTTTTGTGGGGTGTGAATAGGTGGTAAGTGCACCCCAAACCTTATTATAATGCTTTGTAATGTTTATTACCAATGTTATGAAGAACTAATGCAAGTGGAATTGGCAAGTGCAAAAGTTCTTTTCACGTGCCATGAGATATATGTAATTCACCTTGGTGGCCATGGAGTGTGGGATGGGTACCCAATAAGTGGGAGGTGACCTCGCAAGTGGCAAAGCTTCCGCATGTTACAGTGGTATCAAAGCCTACTTCAAGTGCAAAGATTCAGCAAAGAAACCAGAATTTTTTCTCGCTCGTGTGGTTGGTTTTCAGACGCCGGTGGACTACCCCTTTCGGAGTGACTCCTGTCCCTCGAAGGATGGTTGGTTTTCAGCCTCCGAAAGCCTCCAAACATCTCCCACACACATTGTGGATGGTCAGATTGCGCTCTGGAAAGGAAGTGCGTTTTCTTGCTATGGCGAGCTTGGACTTTGAGAGAGACCAAGAACCTTGGGACCAAAGTGCGCCGGGCAGCCCAGCCAGGGCACTAGGCTTGAGTGTTACAGAGATGTTCCAGTAGATGATGCGAGCAATCGCAAACTAGACGACCAAGTTGGAAGAGTAGAAGGCGCAGATCCAGGCTCTAGAAGAACGTACCCGTTCTCCAGCGTCGCGTTTTCCATCTCCTCCTCCCTCTCCTTCCTAACCTAGATTCCAGATACTCGACACAGGGACCCTCTTGCGGGGTCACGACCGCAGCCGAGCTCTTTGCTTGAGTTGTAGATGGGTGCATTGGAGATCCGACAACGTGAAGACGAAGCCATGCGACGTGTGGAACATGAGCGTCACCTAAAAGCTATGGACGCCAGATTGACACCAGCAGCGCCCTCGAATCATTTTCCCGAGAAAATGAATTTCAGTAAGTATAATGGTAAACTCGACCCCACAACTCTTTATTCATGGTTGTAACAGTTTGAAGCTTACTTTGCCGCAGTTAGAAAGATAGATACTGACAGAGTGATCTTAGCCAGCTGGTACTTGCGAGGTGAGGCCATTCCTTGGTGGACTCAATGGGCTCATGTCCACACCAGATTAGGTATGGCAGCTTATGTGTGGGACGAGTTTGTCCGCGACCTTAAGCAGCGGTTTCTACCGCCCCACTACCTTGAGTGACTCGAAGATGAGTTCAGGGGAGCGCGTCAGAACGCGCAACCAGTCCTTCAGTTTGCCAATAGAATTTTTACTTTATGTTTGCAATTAGGCTTATATGATTCGGACAAGAAAGGGTAGTTTTTGTATAGCCTTGACACGCAAATCCAGTGGGAGGTGCGTAGACGCACTCTCGCTTGCACAGAGTGCAGAAATGAAGCATAATGGTGGCAAGCCCAAGACTTCCCAACGGGCTACTTCCAAGACTATCGCCTCGGGGGGAAAAGGCCAGACCCAGACGGGGTCTTCCCCAGGACAGAGCATGAGAGCCTTTGGCTCTCCAAGAACTCGAACAATGCGTCTAAGCTTACTCTAGACCAGAAAGTAGAGGCAGGCAAGACATGTGGTAAGTCTAGTGCTGAGGAGCTTTCTCAGTACAAGGAGGAGGGTAGATGTTTCTTTTGTCATACAAAAGGACATAATTCTCGGGAGTGTCCTAAGAAGACTCCAAAGACCACCGCCGCTGCCTCCACAGCTTCCGAGGTGAGCCCAGCTCCCACACAGACCCCAGTGGTTGCCCCTAGTTCTTCAAATCCTAGTGCTTCAGTTGGAGTTATTATTAGGTGGAAACTCGAAGATAAGCATGACGCCCATGACTAGGAGTATGAGCGCAACGAATTGCTCAAGGCCTTTGGCTACATAGGTGGCCAGAGAGTCGTTGTCTTGTTTGACAACGGCAGCACGGAGGATGTGGTCACGGAACAGGCCGCTCGGCGTGCCCGTTTCGTCCCGACTTAGGTGATCAAACAAGTTGAGGGTTTTAGCACAGGCATGACAACGGGCGTCAAGTATGAAGCTCTAGGTGCTAAGTTAGTTATTCAGGGCATAGAATTTGTGCGTGATTTTATGGTTGCCCCTCTTGTAGGAGCAGACATAATTTTAGGCATTCAGTGGTTTCACGAGTTTCTTCCTGATGTCAAGTGGGACAAGCGCACGTTCCAGATCAATCGGAATGTGTCAAACGCCCTAGTGACCATTAAGTGTGAGCCAAGAATTCCGAACTTTCCGCTCATAAGCCACTTGCAGGTTAAGCGAGCAGTCAGGAGAGGCGCACATTGTGCGATGATATACATCTAGACAGCCCAGACGGTGGCCAGTGCTTCCGAGAAGTACTTGGCTCTCCATGAAAAGTTCCAGAAGATTTTTCTTCGAGACAGTCTCCCTCCCCAGCTCTCCCCGTCCAGACTGGAGGACCACAAGATTGACCTCCTCCCAGGCTCGGAACCCCCAAGCAAGTTTTCGTATCGCCTTTCCAAGGCAATGAAATCGGAGTTGGACCGCCAACTCAAGAATTGTTGCAATTTGGCTTCATCCGCCCCAGTGTGTTGCCATTTGTAGCACCGATCTTATTTGTTAAGAAGAAAGATGGGTCTTCTCGGTTGTGTGTTGATTATCGTGTACTCAATAAGCTGACTATCAAGAGTAGATTCCCGATGCCTCAAATTGATTATATTCTCAAGAGGTTGAATGAGCGAAGGTGTTCTCGAATATTGATTTAAAGAGTGGGTACCACTAGGTCAGGATTGTGGAGGGGGTGTTAGAAGTCATCTCCTGTCTAGATTTATACACCAGGGCCTTTGTTGTGGGTGTGCCCGCCCTTACGAGGTGTTTTATCATTTTTCCTCACTCCCCGCATTTTTCCCCTATTTTTTCTGTGGCTTGGGAGGCAGCCTTGAGGCGGCTGGAGGACCGGTAGCTGGCCGACTGCCCATACATCAGTCGTGGACCCCTGTGATGCTGGCCGACTGGATGCAGGCAGTCGTGGGCATTATCAGCTCTGCTGGCCGACTGTTGCTACAGTCGTGGAGGGACTTTTCAGCAGGCCGACTGCCTATCTGGGGACATATATATAGGCCCCCAGCCCCCATACCATGTGTATCATATTCGGGATCTTCTTCTGTATATTAGAGCAGAGTTACACGCCTACATCTCTCTCTCTCTCTCTTGTGCTGTTTTTCTGCCTGCGTTTTTTGCTCGTGTTCCCAGATCTGGTCATCATCTCCGTTGCGTATTCTGACAGGTATCAGAGCCCTAGGCTCTAGATAGGTCTTGGGATTTGTGTGAGCAAGAGGGGGACTGTTTTGTGGCTGATTGGTGGACTGTTTTGGACTGTTCAGGAAGAGGAGAAGCAAGAGGAAGGCGGGCTGATTTGCTGGACAGCCACCCACCCTTTTCAGAGTACATCCCCGCAATGGCAGATCTGTTTGAGATGGCCGAGAGACATGTGAAGATCCCGATACTCCCCACGTTCCCGGTGCACCGTCAGTTGGACAGGAGCAACTACGGCTTATGGAAGGTGATGATGGAATCCGTTCTGGAGTCCTACGACCTCGCCGATTTCGTCGTTGTTGGTGTTCCACGGCCGGAAGTAGAGGAAGGGGAGTTACCGTCCATCCGAAAGGACCGGAAGGCCTAGACACAGATGTGGGATCGTGTCAACGCCAGGGTCCGTTCGTTTATTTTCCTCAACTGCACACCACAGGTAATCAATCATGTAAAGTACATGACGCTGGCCAGAGGTATATGGCAACATTTGGCCTCACTTTACAACAGGGTATCGCCCATGAAGAGGATTTCCTTGGAAGTACAGATGTGGGTTATGAACCCTGCAAAGTCGTCGACGATGCGGGAGCGTATTAACAAGCTGCAAGCTCTTTAGCAGGAAGTTCTTCAGGCTGGGAAGGAGATATCATCAGAGGACATGGCCATCACGTTGCTGTCACATTTGTCCTCTTCGTACTCAGCATTTTACTTGTCGTTGATTACGAGTGGGGCAGGCTCAGCACCATCATGTGGGAGGAGCTTGTGCCCATGGTCCTGGACCAGGAGGAATGATTCACGAACCCTCCTCAGGGTGGAGGTTCGGAGGCCTTAACTGGCCAACGGTCGAAAGGCTGTAACTCGGGCAAAGGGAAGGCTTCATCGGAGAAGTCTTCTGAGAAGAAGTCCGACGCTGACCGCGAGAAACTGAAGGCAGAGAGGACCTGTAATGATTGTGGCGAGAAAGGCCACTATTGGAGGCAGTGTCCCAAGCGGAAGACCGAGAAGGGTGAAGATTCCTCAGCAACAATCATGAAGACTCCGGCTTTTGTGCACCTGGAGGTGATGGACACCGATGCTTCATTTTCTTCAGGCAGGGAGGAGATTGGAGGACTCTCCGCAATGGATACTTGGGAGTGGATTCTCGATAGTGGTGCTTCCAGGCACATGACTCCCCGCAATGGATACTTGGGAGTGGATTCTCGATAGTGGTGCTTCCAGGCACATGACTCCTTCCCGTTCCGGTTTACAGGATCTCTGCAGGCTTTCTGGTCATATTCTTACTGGGGATACGTCCACTATCCCAGTTCACAGTGAGGGCAGGATGGAGATAGTTCCCGATGGCAGAGGGGGGAAGCATTCCTCCCAGGTGTTGTATGTTTCGGCACTTGGTTTTCATCTGTTGTCAGTGCATCAGGTTTGCAAGACTGGCGTACGGGTGGAGTTTGATGAGCATTTTGTTGCTCTTCGGGATAAAGCAACAGGCCAAGTGGTTTGGGAAGGTGGAGTGGAGAATGGAGTTTACAGGCTTTCAGCACTCTCTCTCCCAGGTCCTCAGGTTTGTGATGAGTGGCAGTCTGGTAATGGCCACTTAAGTGTGGATACGCTGCAGGTGCGGGATTTCCAGGACCAGATGGTGGATAGCTTGCCAGTAGATGGCAGCAGCTGGCAGGAACTTTCCAGTACTGATGTTGGTAGTTCTTGTGTTCGTGAGTCAGAGGAAGCTGAACAGGTTACTTATGCTCTGATGTCTCGTAGTATTCGGGACATAGAACTTCCAGTAGTTGAGGATGTTCCTTCCACGGGGACCTTTCGGAAAGCCAGGCAGGTGGCAGGTGCTTACTTGCAGAAGGAGGTGGTTTCTCCAGGCTTTGTGGTTCCGGATTCAGAGGGGGTGGTTGACAGGTTTCATCAGGTTTCCAGGACTTGTTTGTGCACTGTAACAGGTGTTGATCCTTGTGAGCAGTGTGATGTCTCTGTGACTCAGAAGCTGTATGGTTCATTGATCTGGTTGATGGACACCAGATTGGACGGGAGCTTCCTGATGAGGTAGTTGAGCTCATGGTTGCAGATGTCTCTTTGGGAGGCAGGATTGCGTTTCCTGTGGTTTCTGCGGCATGCGAAGGATCATGGACTCTTGTACACAGGAGGGGGATCGTTGGATGGAGTCCGACTCCACGGTTGGAGTGACTCGGTTTGGGGAGGAGATCTGGACACGAGGGGATCTACTTCAGGCCCAGGAGTAGTTTTACGGAGCAGTTTGAGACATTCATCTTTTGCCTTGTCGAGAACAGAGGCAGAGTACTGGGCTGTTTGTGATGCTGCTTGTGAGGCGGTGAAGATGCAGAGGTTGCATGGCAGGTTTGGGCTTCCATTGGAGGAACCCATGGTCATCCAGAGGCACTTTGTTCATGAACAGATCGTTGCTGATGACATCTTGCTGGAGTTCTGTTCGACGGAGGACAGTACGGTGGACCTCTTCACGAATTCGCTATCTCAAGATTTGCTCAGGCAGCACCCCAGCTCCCAGTGGTTGGTTACACAGCCAGGAGCTGAGAGGGGGTGTTAGAAGTCATCTCTTGTCTAGATTTATACACCAGGGCCTTTGTTGTGGGTGTGCCCGCCCTTACCAGGTGTTTTATCATTTTTCCTCACTCCCCGCATTTTTCCCCTATTTTTTCCTATTTTTTTTGTGGCTTGGGAGGCAGCCCTGAGGCGGCTGGAGGACCAGTAGCTGGCCGACTGCCCATACATCAGTCGTGGACCCCTGTGATGCTGGCCGACTGGATGCAGGCAGTCGTGGGCATTATCAGTTTGCTGGCCGACTGTTGCTACAGTTGTGGAGGGACTTTTCAGCAGGCCGACTGCCTATCTGGGGGCCTATATATAGGCCCCCAGCCCCCATACCAGGATAAAGAACCTAAGAAAATCCCTGATGAAAAGGCTAAAGCAGGCATTACTGGAGGTTATCTTCCTCCAGAGGAGCAAAGGAAGTACCAGTCAGAAAATAGATGTTTTTTCTGTCATATTATAGGGCATGGTAAGAAGGATTGCCACAAATGGCAAGCGGCACAAGCTGCCAAAGCTCCTTCTGCCACAGTTGCCACAGCCTCCCCAGCTCCTCCAGCCCCACCTACTACCTCAAATGCAGTTCAACTTTTACCTTCCATGCATCCTATGCCATCCGTGGTATTTGATGCTAAGAGCGATGCTACTCAGAAGAGCCTCATCCGAGCTTATGGCTCTGCCTAGGGCCGACAGTTTTTAGTCCTTTTCGATATGGGTAGTTCTGAAGACGCCATCTCTCCCCAGTTGGCTGATAAATTGAACTGCACATTAGTTCCATATCATCTGGATGTGGACGGGTTTACACCTGGTCTTCGCACCCACATTTCCCAGAAGGCACAACAATTTGCCTTTGAAGTTCAGAACGTCTCATTTCAACGAGATTTCATCGTCTCACCTCTGTTGGAGTGTGACATGATCTTAGGAATTTAGTGGTTCCGTCAATATGAGCCTATTCCCAATTGGGGGCAGGACACTTTTACTATTTGTAAAGGTTTTCCTGACCCTGTCATGATTCGGGGGGATAGAAGCATTCTTGGCATCCCATTGATTTCGCATCTCCAGGCCCGACGAGCTATCCGCAAGGGAGCAGAAGGAGCACTCCTTTATGTTCATGCTCAGACAGCCCCCCCCCCCCCTCATTAGTAGCATCCCATACAAAGAAGGCAGGTTTACTTCAACCTTTGTCTATCCCCGACGGACCTTTCATCGACATATCTATGGACTTTGTAGGGCCTCTACCAGCATCAACTGGATCCCGTAACACTCAGTGTTTTACCATTGTGGATCGCTTTAGTAAATTCTGCATGCTCATTCCATGCAAGCATACGGCCACAGCCGAGGACGTAGCCCGTCTGTTTCTCAAGCATTGGTATCCAATTTGTGGTTTGTCTAGCACCATAACATCAGATAGAGATTCCAAGTTTACCTCGCATTTCTGGAGGGCATTATTTGAAAACTTTGGAACAAAGTTGCAGTTGTCTAGTGCATTCCATCCCCAGACAGATGGCCAGACAGAAATTTATAACCAGTTGGCCTTTGATGTCCTCAAGTCATACTGTCATGACGAGCAGTCCAAATGGGAGCACTATCTTCCATTGGTCCAAGCTATCTTAAACGACACTCATTCATCCAGTGTCGGACGGACTCCATATGAAGCAGCCTTTGGTCGCCGTTTTTCTTCTCTTTTGACGAGAATGGTGTCTCCATCTTTAGAGGCTAATAAAACCACGGAAGCATTTTTCGAGATCATTGAGTCAGTCAAAGACCACTTGACCAAAGCTCAAGAAGCATATAGCGGACATGTAAATAAGTCTAGACGAGATGTCCACTTCAAGGAAGGGGATTGGGTCTATTTGCGTATCATGAAGCAGAGATTGAAACAAGTGGGCAAACGTTGTCCCAAGCGTTCATTCCGTAGTTTTGGCCCTTTTCCAATAGTTAAGAAGTTAAGTGATGTCTCCATGAAATTAAAGTTGCCTGCCAGTTGGACAATGCATGATGTTTTCCATGTTTCTTCGCTAAAATCATATGTTGGTCCAAAAGTGTTTGATGTTTCAGATGAACAGCAGCCAGACGTGGTAGACGAGGCAGAAGTGATTGAGCCTGAGCAGATCCTTCTTCATCGATGGAAGCATGGTTCCGGTCGACGGATTCGTCAGTTCTATACGAAATTCGGAGATCGAGGCACCCACGAAGCCGTATGGCTCGACGAGGAGTTCTTCCAGGAGTACCCCCAATTATTGGAACCTGCCGCCAAGCTAATCAAGAGGGAATGTCACATGCACTCTGCACTCAGTGCATGGTGACAAGATGGCTCATCATCAGAAGTGCATCAGTTGTACAGTTTTAGTACCCAATAGGATGATATTTGTCGTACGCCGTGACCCCATTGTACATCCTCAGTCCAGGATAAGTCAGGCACGAGCTACGTAGGTCATTCCTCAACCTTAGCGGGTCAGTCAGTCAGTCAAGTCCCTTAACCCACTTGGAGAGAATCATTTATGCATGTAGAGTCAGTAGAAGCGTTAGGGTTTGCATCAGAAAGCACTCTGCATCTTGCATAATATGCATTCATATGCATGTGCATCATTTAGAATATCCCAGAAGCCTTAGGGAATTTACTAGGATTTATCTCGTATTTTTTTCATATTTAATAGTATTTATTTGGCATTATTTGCATTATTGGGCATTTATAAATATAAACTTTATTAAATGACCAACCTCCAGTTAGTATAAATAGGCTTGCATAGGGCTTATTTTCTCATTCAGTCTTCATTGTGCTAAGAGCTCTCCTCCTCAGCCCTAGGAGTATCATTGCCTTCAGCCCTAGACTAATCCAGCCCTTGGAGCTCATAAGCTTGCTTCTCCAGCCCTTGAGAACCCCTTGCTTCAGTCAGCCCTAGGCACCTGTCTTCAGCATCAAAGCAGCCCCTGATTCAGCATCAAATCAGCCTTGATTCAGCATACTGTCAAGCCTCAGTTCAACGCCAGCAATCAGTTCAGCAGACCTGTGTTTTTGTCCAGCCGTACAGCAGCTCCTCTGCGTTTCTGTCCAGCCGTACAGCAGCAGTCTGCAGCCTCAGTTTTCTCATGCGTTTCAGTCCAACAGCATCTCTGTAGGTCTGCGTTTCTGTCCACAGCAGTTTCCAGCCCTGAATCAACAGTTTGCAGCAGTTTCCAGCCCCGAATCAACAGTTTGCATCAGCATCCAGCCTTCTGTGCATCATCCATACATGCAGCAGTCATCTGGTGAAGGTAACACAGCATTCATAAGTGTTTTCAGCATTCTAACATATTGTAGAACAGTCCACCTTCTTCTTCTCTCAGCCTCAGGTGTGCAGCCCTTCCTCATGCCCTTGGGAAGAGTGCATAGGCTCGAGATCAGGTCATCGAGGTGTTTCTACAGCAGTGTACAGATCAGCCACTCTCCGATCCTCCGAGATCTTGCGTTTGGCTTATCTACAGTCCACAGTCATTCTCTCTAAAGAAATAAAGCAAATACTATCTCGTTATCGGGATAGGGGGCCCTTCAGTGGGTAATTCGGGACCCAATCTGGTGTACAGTTCTCATCTATCTCTCTCTCATCTCTTTAAAGTTTGAAGTATTGAAATGGATTGCTAAACTCACGAAACTCAGGATACAGAAGACGGTGTGAGCATTTGTGTGACAGGATCTTCCAATACAAAGACTTCCGCTGCATATCACAGTCAATGAAAAGAAGTCGGAATTTTATTTGTTCTAGGTGCATTACTTGGATACATAATAAGTGCCGAAGGCATTCGACTTAATCCGGCTAAAGTAGCCGAGATTGTCAAGTGGGAAGTACCTCAGACAGCCTATGACATCATGTCCTTTGTGGGTATATGCCAGGCATACTCCACCCACACAGACAAGTTTTCTGACCTCTCGGCAGATCTCACTAATCTGCTAAAGGGGGTGAAGACAAGAAGGCAACGGATTGGCCAATGCTTTGAGCACGAAGAGACAAGTGACTTCGATTCAGACCACTAGACTCGATCTTGTTGGTACAGGACTAGATGACATGCAGCACACGTACGCGGATTCCGAGGAATTCGGTACACAGTGGGAACAGGCATTGGATACCACAGGACCATGTCACTTTTTGATACGCGATGGGTGGCTTTTCTACAAAGGCCTACTGTGTCATGAAGTCGTTTAGGGCAGCTCTTCTCCATGATGCCCATGACGCCATTATTGGTGGTTATAGAGGCATGAATTTGACTGTGGAGAATTTGGAACGGCAATATTATTGGCCAAAGATGAGGCGAGATGTGTTTACATATGTACAACGCTGTGATATTTGTCAAAAGGTGAAAGCTCCTCGTCGAAAGAAGATAGGGTTGTTACAGCCCTTGCTAATTTTTGAGGGTCCTTTCCAAGATATTTCAATGGACTTTGTTACGAATCTGCCTCCCAGTCCGAGTAAGCGTAATACACAGTTTTCTACAGTTTTCTGGGTGTAGGGCAGTCCATACAGGTGTGCATGGGTGTCATAGCCTATAGGTGTTGGAGATGGTTATTTGTTGATTGTACCAAGCTTGTCTGTAGTAGAGGTTGCAAGGCTGTTTACTGATGTGCATGGCTAAGAAGGGAGGGCTGATGCATCGTGAATAATGCTCTCTTGCAAGGGCAAGTTGTGTGATTTGTGGAGGCTTGGTCCACATTTTGTGTTCACATTAGTTTTGTTATTGTTTGCTTCATTACTTCCTGAAAAGCAATATGTCTTTGCGACGTCTTCAGCACACAGCTTCCTGGATGTCAGGAACACTCCCAAATCAGCCCATAACCTGATTTTCAGGTGCTTGTGAATTTTGCAAAAGGTATCTTTTAGCTGTACAGATGTTGCACAGCAGGCGATTCATTGGGTGCCCGCTTCTGTGCAGTTGCACTCATGGGCGGTACAGCTGTGCTGCAGCTTTTTGGTTGTACAGATGTGTTGGGACAGTCCATACAGGGGCGCATAGGTGTTATATGGGTTGGAGATGGTTGTCTGTCGATCGTGCCAGCCTGTCTGTAGCAGAGGTTGCTAGGCTGATTGCTGATGCGCATGGCTGATGGAGGCCTGGTCTCTCTTATATGTGCATGCCATGCTTCCTTTTCCAAAATATCATCTATTTGCTTCTCTTTTTAAATTATGCCTCTTCTTAAGCACTAGGTCCACACAAGAGTCTGGACTAGTGTTGATGAGAACGTAATAACCAAGAGGTTCCTCTCTCTCTCTCTCTCTCTCTCTCTCTCTCTCTCTCTCTCTCTACACATGCCCCAAGGTTTAGGCCTTGGGGCTTTTGCTAGGCAGCATTATTTGTGTCCCTGTATTCTTTACAAAGTTTTTTCTTGTTTGTGTGTTTGTTGCTAAATATGTGCAATTATTATCTCAGTTTGTAAGGCTCAATATATTCGAATCTTATGCAGGTACATTGGTTTCTCTAATATATTTGTAAATTGAATAAAAAACTGATAAAGCAAAGAGCTTAATCTCACTTATCTTATCCTTTGAAGTAAGAACAATTTATAAGGTTTTCACATATAATACATTATTCTTGGGCGTCCTAGTTGGTTCAACAAATGTGTACTTATCGTGTCTAGACAGTGATATTGTTCACATTATCTCATGCATCTCCTCCTCACTCCCTAATTGTGGTTTCGATTGGATATGTTGACTCTTTCATCCCTCTCATTTTTTTGGTCCATAAATTTAGGTTGTGTACAAGTTCCGTTTTCTACTTTTGTTTGATGCAAAGGATTCTTTGTCCTCACTATTTTCGTATCACCTTGCACAATTAGTTTGTGTGAACATTTGAGTTTTTTGTATTGTGTTGCTACCGACGGGACATATTGTCTTTGCATTGCTTTGTCTATAAGTTTTTGTTTTTCGAGCCGGGGTCCTTTGTCTATAAGCATGTGCAAGCTTGTACTAATTTCCCCCAAGCTATGCAATTTACCATGCACTTTGAAAAATGACATTTTAGAGTAAAAGTTGCAGGCATCATATAAATGGATACTATGTTGGAACCCGTCGATCATTGATTAATCAACTTCCATGCTTGCACTAAAGTAGATTTGTTGTAAGCACTAGTGCTTTCTCCAACTTTAAAAGTTCGAACAAAATCAATAATCTTGGAGTAAATCTACTTGGTACTTGTCGTTCATCAACTTCTTGATGGCTCACTCTATCATGCCACCAGCTCAAACAACTCTCTTGCAAATGTTTGTTTGGATATGTAGCCTTTTGGGACTTCCACGATGCTTGAATATGTTAAAATTAACTCAAGGCATCCTCTTATGTACTAGGTAGTCATCCATTTCTCACACAAGTCCAAGTGTTCTTTCCAAAAGCTTGCAAATACATACTTGTTTGCATGTTTTGTGTGACCCATTTTCTTATAAAATAAGCATAGTCTCTCTTTAATTTTCATTTATTTGTTAGGAGCTTCCCATACATTGTTCTCATTGCCCTCCAATTTATCCTTGCTATACCAACTAAAAATTATATAATTGTACATAATAGTTTCCATGTTCCTCCATTAATGCGTTTAGCCATATGGAGCAATAGCCAAGGAAAAACTTACCATTAAGTCAAACCTATTGTCCAATCTCTGGGGGAAGAGCTTATTCCTCGCGGTAAACACAAATCTTAGAAATCAAGAAAAAAGGGCACCCTACCACCTCTTCCATGGAACCCCATCGAAAATATTTGGCAACTCAAAAGTTGTGAGTTTCAAACAACTTATTACAAGCTTAAGGATACTATGAAGGTAAGGTGGAGGTGTGGGTTCCGAAGAAACCCACCAGATTCCCTAAGCTTACACAAAGGAAAAAACCTCAACGTCAAAGATACTCTAACTATCGTAGCAGTTGCTGCCTTGCAAGTACCTATGCAAGTACCTACTCACCCACTAGTAGAAAGTCGACGTATGTTTGCAAGCACCATAGCCTTGGAGTCAATGTTTCCTCTAGGTACATCTTTATATTTGGAAAGAGGGGGGGAGGGGAGAGCCTGCAGGGTGAAATCATGGTCCATGGTCTACCCGTTACCTAGATTTTGTTAAAAGGTGCAAGCATAATATGTTAGTCCTCAATGACGCCTCAAAAGTTAATAACAAAAACTCCACATAATGCAAGAACATGAAGAATTTTTTCATGCCTCTCCAATGGTTTTGACTACAACGGTAACTACATCAGGAGCCTAGTTGACTCAACTGTCATGCACTTTATTGTTGTATATCTAGTTGTAAGAGTACTTTAATGCACTTCATTGTATATCTACTTTAATGCACTTAAAATATAAACAAGCACATGGGAAGAAGAATGCAAGAACATGTGCCGGAGGGGAAAGTATAAAGATCAAGTCAAGTTGCCTATGTGGGATGCGATAGGCATAAGAGTCAATTCCCAGTAAAGTCGAAGGAGTGGTCCTCACAACAATGCACTATTCACAAAAGGAAAAGCCTCGACTTCAAAAGCCACACTCAGGTACAACTTTGGATGGGGGGACCCTAGTGAGTCACTAAGGAGAAACCTTGAAGTGTCTTGGCCTAGTGCATGACACATCACCTAAGTATCCATCATAATATCCGTATGATCTTATATTTCTCAATCTCACGAAATATTTTAGGGTGACAAATGCTTTTATTGTTTTAACCCATGCAAATGCATGATGGATGACACATTATGCATGCACAAAACACTCAGGATAGAGGCCTTATCATCGGAAGCCCATGGATTTGCACTAAGTGTCTTTCGGAGCATGGCATACTTGCATTATGATGTATGATACATTCATCATTGGAAGCCCATGGATTCGCATTGAGTGTCTTGCATGGCATAACATACTTGCATTATGATGTATGATTAGTGTACTAACATTACTAGATGCAACATTAAGCACTAGAATTTCTTGGGGCCCAAGCACTAAAAAAAGCACTAAATTCTCAAACAAAGGATCTTGGATCATTAAGCACAAGAATTTCTTGGGGCCCAAGCACAAGCACTAAAAAAGCACTAAATTCTCAAACAAAGGATCTTGGATTGTGGCGATCCGACTTTGAGATGATCCCACTTTTCAAATGATGCAACATCTTCAATCGTCGATCTCACTCTCTGATCGTTGACTTCAAATCGTCTATTCAACTTTACAAATTGCCGATCATCATCAATCTTCGATCTCGACGAACTAGAGCCTTCAAATCATTACAATCCGACCCATGATAATCTGACTTCTGAACAATAATTGAGTGGGCGATCGTAGTTTTGGATCGCCAATTCGTGAACGTCCGATTTCGACCAAGTGCCACATCAGCACGATAACTAGTGTCGATTTCACACTATCTGCTCTTTAACCAATCTACGTGAAGAAAATAGTGTCGGATCTATGTGATTCTCAGATCGCGTATATAGTTAGATTGTCCTATTCAGATCATGGGTAGTCGGATTGCAATGTGTTCTTTAGTCGGATCGTGAGCCGTTGACGGGAAAGTAGTCCTACCCCATCTGAATATGCCATGCAGATTATACTACACCTACTTGTCTTTCTACAAGTCCTATAGAATAACTCAGGTGGATGATGTCTGACTGCTCACAAGATTTAGCAAGGCACACCTATGCCAGCAGCAACAGAACCCCAACCAAGCAGAAAATTGGGCAAAATTAATACATGCCAAAGATGAAGAAGACATGATCATTGAAGAACCAAAAAAACCCTTCTTTAGGGATTGTCCCATTCCTTACATGATGCCATCTGTATTTTCGCTCACCTCGCTCGCAGTGCAGTGAAGCTTCCAAGGACGGAAGTAGGTCTAGGCAAGGGGGATGATACCTCAATTTGTAAGCATATGCACTTTTGTAGTTCCCACTCTAGCTTAAGTGGTTCACATTATGTGTGGCCATGGTCTCACTTTTGTAATGGAAGGCCAACCATATAAGGCTTGTATATACATGAGAGTCTATTTTGGGCATCCCAAAAGTGTTGGGCGGTTGGGCCAAGTCCTTTGTATACAAGTGACTTATCATAATGTGAAGGACACATTCACTGCAGCTGAGTTATCCTTTTGCTTGCAGCCTAGGTCCCGCTCACAAGTATCGAGCCGTCTTCTTCTTCGAGTTACTAGTTGCTCTCTTTGCAACCACCGCTATAGCTGTTGGAAATAATCCAAACATAAACCCAACATTAAAGCCTAAGGTTCAAAGGTCATTGTCCATGTAACTTTAGCATTGTAAAAGGCACAAGAATCCATTGAAAGAGGTGAAAAGTAGGCGCCCTCCTCTGTAGAGAATCAAGGAGAAATATGAGTGCAGTGCCCACCTACATTCACTCCACCTCTCCACATTCCTCTCCACCTCTCCTAAAATCAAGCCACCTCTCCTATATTCAAGGATGTACTCTTGGCCTATAAAAAGGCACCTTTGGGAATGAGAAATCAGTTCAAGTGTTTTGATTCATACCCTCTTCATGCTTGCATAATTAGTCTAATCATATCTTAATCATATTATTAATCATCCACTAGTAATGACATATATATGATTTGATCCACCATAGTTACATCATTCTTTCAAATTTCTTTCATGGTATCAGAGCTAGGCCATCCCTTGGTACCTTAATTACACTCATCTAATCACACTTTCCAATATCATCAATAGATTATTGAGTTTTTTTAATCATAAACTTAATCTAGCTCCTCTTCCCACGGCACACGCACTCCTTGGAGGCCTTAGATCTCCATGCATACTTGATCATTGTTGATCTACAACTTGGAGCCTCTTCATTACATCAGGGCGTACAATTGTGGTCAGTCAATTGCTGTGAATCTTCGCGCGCTACTGTTGCAGAATTCTACGTTTTTTCAGAAAATGTCATCGTCGATTTGCAGAGTCCATAACTCACAGGAGCATGAGCCATTCAAGAAATTGTTTGAGGGCTTTTGTAGCCCTAGAAGTCAGCTTCAAACCCCTAAAAGGTTTCTCAAAAAGATCAACCACACAGGCTACACAAGGGAGATCATCAGGCGCCTGTTTTCTGCAGAATACCACAGTAAGAGAAAAGTTTCAATTTGCTCAATTAATCTTTGCATAATTGGTTTTTTGAGACATCAATATTCAATTCATGTGTTGCTAAAGTCTTATGTAGCCTCACATCAAGCTTTTTCTCTTATTTGGTACTCCATTTGAGCACTCCAAATCAGGGTACCCTTTGCACATGTCAACAGTGAGCTTATCTTTGAAAAACCAGTAATTAATCCTTATAATTGAAGTGTTTGGTAACCATTTCTTGTTCTAAACCAACATTAGAGAGTTGCTATTGATGTTTATGCAAACATTTTTGAGTCTTACTCTCATTCCCTACCCTAATGGTACCCACCAAAAACATATAGTTTTTTGCATACAAAACAAGATGCTTATCTCAATGTAATTGGAGTTTTGGAATAATTAATCACAAATTGTAAGGGATTAGACATTGCCCTGGGTTCATCACAGTGGTAAGACCTTCTTATGGCTTCATCTAAAACTCCAGATAAGTTTAATGGCCAAGGTTTCCACACCTGGCAAACCAAAATTAAGGGGTATTTAATGAAGAAGAATCTATGAAGTCTTGTCAAACCACAACTTGATGGAGATGAAGCTTCTACTGCTGCCTGTTACTATAGTAGAGAAACCACTACTGCATTGCAAGCCAAAGACGAGAAAGCATTAGGCATCATAATCACTGCACTTAATGATGGTTACATTCATTACATTGATGATGATGACACTGTTGCAAAGGCATGGGACACACTTGAAAAGATCTTTGGTGCTGCTAAGGCTAAACACTCTAAAATTAGTCTTAAAATGCAATTGTATGAGCTTAAAATGGAAGATAGTGAAGGTGTGGCTTCACTAATCAATAAACTTAAGAGTCTTATGACTCAACTTGTGTATGTGAAGGCTCCAATCACTGAGGAAGATGCCATTGCCATACCGTTAAAGGCTATGCCTTCAAATTTCAATCAAATAGTCACTGTATGTGCTTAAAGAGAAGGAACCCATTCCTTCTTTGTAAAGTGTGATTAACTCTCTGCAGGAAGAAGAGAAGAAGTGGGTCAAAGATGACTTTGGAAGTGCCTCTGTTGTCTCCTCCAACAATATGAAGAAAAATTGTGCAAGCTATGGAAGAACAAATCATCTTACTAAAAAGACTGCTTCACCAACAATCCATGTGTGCATTGTGGAAAGACTAACCAGTCATCTCAAAGGTTCTACCTCAAGGACAAGAAGAAAGGAAAGGAGAAAGTCAACATTGTGGCAGAAGAAACCAACCTTGCTCAAGTGTGTGAAGATGTGGATGACTCTTATGCCTTTTAAAGCATTATCTAAGTCATGTTTTGGCTATGCCTTATGTTTGTGGGAACACTAGCCTTGTTGTGTTGTTGGCTTAACTCTTTATCGTGTATACCCACTAGTTGTTAATACATACCTTGAAGTTTGTAAGGGAAGAATACACACGCCCTATGTTCTGATTAAGGGGGGGATTGTATCTCAATGTATCAAGGAGGATTTGTTGTTAGGAAAAGTTAGTCATAAGTCATTATGTTCATGTTTGGCTTATAGAAGGGGTGTTGGAAATAATCCAAACATAAACCCAACATTAAAGCCTAAGGTTCAAAGGTCATTGTCCATGTAACTTCAGCATTGTAAAAGGCACAAGAATCCACTGAAAGAGGTGAAAAGTAGGCGCCCTCCTCTATAGAAAATCAAGGAGAAATATGAGGGCAGTGCCCACCTACATTCACTCCACCACTCCTACAATCACTCCACCTCTCCACATTCCTCTCCACCTCTCCTAAAATCAAGCCACCTCTCCTATATTCAAGGATGTACTCTTGGCCTATAAAAAGGCACCTTTGGGAATGAGAAATCAGTTCAAGTGTTTTGATTCATACCCTCTTCATGCTTGTGTAATTAGCCTAATCATATCTTAATCATATTGTTAATCATCCACTAGTAATAACATACATATGCTTTTATCCACCATAGTTAAATCATTCTTTCAATTTTCTTTCAATAGCCAGCTCTTCTCGAGCTTTCTGCTCTGCGGAGATTCACCATATCTGAGCTTCAATTGCTTTGCTTGCTCTGCACAGGCTACCACCATGGCCATGACTTTGCACCTCGTTGTAGTCTGGCTTTTTATTGCACCTGCCTGCTGCTCTGACACCATAGCTAAGAGCTTGGTCTTCTCCATGCTGCCTTAAATCTCTTAAATCGACTACTTCTTAAGATTTCATGTTGATTTTGAAAGTGTCCATCTTCTCTTTTGCTGTCAATTATGTGTTGTGCCAACTAGCTTTCTCTATGGTCTGAGCTAGTTGCTCATTTTCTCAAAGCTTGTCACTTTATCACCACGTTGCTCTTTTGGTTGACCATCGGCGAGTTATGGCATTGCCTTCTGCTCTTCACTTTGCTATAGCACTTTGATTATCTCCATCTCCTATGTCTTCTTGCTCTTGAAGCTTTTGTTGTACAATTCCTATCATGATGACAATGTCATGCCTATCTTCTCTCATATGGGGTTGGAATACTCAAGATGCCCTCTACATGGGCTATCTCTGAGTTTGCTATAATTTTTCTGTGCTATAACAAGTTGTTGACTACCTTCTTGCAAGCTTTGTTAGTCTTGAACTTGCCTTGAAGTTCCTCTTGCTGAGCCATTGAATGTGCTTTTTAAGCTTTGATTACCCTCTTGAGGGTCTCCATGTGGCCATTGTCATAGCCTTAGTGAGCTCTCAAATTGCATGCCTTTCTCCGTAGCTTGCAAGTGCATCCTTCTTGATGCACAAATTTTTCTTCTCAACAAACCTCCATCATTGAAGTTTTCCACGTAGTCACCAACATGGCCATTTGCGAGCTCCAACTTCCTTGTACTTATCAATTGGCAAGCAAACCTGTAAGGGTGTTTTTCCATCCGCTTCTCTCTTCCAAGAAGGCCTCGAGGTGTCGAACTTGTGAAAGCGTCAAACACCTCCACTTCTCGCCCATCTTCCTTCAGCAATTACGCGAGCCATGCCCTCCTAAATGTGGATTGCACAACCATCCCATAACCGCTTGTCGTGCCAATGTCGACAAGCACACACCTCCACCACGATCCTTGCCCAAATGCAAGAGCCATTGAGAATAATCATCCCAACTCACACAACAACCCTTCTTTCACGAGCATTCTCCCATGCTCAACACCAAAACAAATTTGAGGCAAAATCCAAAATACCTTCACAAATCTTTTCTTGGAAGCTTACTTGTTGACACCAAAGACTCCATAGCCTTCATACTTGCTGAAATCTTTTCCTGGAAGCTTCCTTGTTGACACCGAAGACTCCATAGCCTTCATACTTGCTGAAATCTCTATTTTCAACTTCCACGGCAGCACCATAATCTCCAAATCTCCATGAGCAGCTTCCAAGACTCCAAGTGCAATCCATAATGATGAGTGTGCATAATTTCCTCATAATAGAGATGCTAAAATAGATAACATACTAAATCAAATGAACACAACCAAGAAAACTATACATAAATATTCACCATGACCAAGCCCACCCTAGCTTTGATACCATGTTAACAATCCTAATATGGGATTGATCATGGTGATAGACACAAGATTAAGCATAGGATCAAGGTGGATTAAACCACACAAGATACTCCATGACTAGAGAGAGAGAGAGAGAGAGAGAGAGAGAGAGAGAGAGAGAGAGATTGCACACTCAACAATAGCTCTATTACAATATGTATTCAGCATTTGATTGCATCTTTCGCTTTAGCAATCAACCTTTTGCAGTCAGCTTATAGCGTTTGGTCGAGTTTACTCCATTGGCCAGGTTTACTCATCAGCAGTCGCCTTTTAACTTTGGTTCTATGTATTTGGCATTTAGATTTTGGACTTCTACCTTTGGCATTCGGCGTTTGTCTTTCAGCTTCCATCAGGATGATTTAGTTTATCGATTCAACGTTCGTCCACCACCATGAGTTGTTTCGGATTCCGTCTGCTGACAGCTATAACCATGTTTGTTCATTAGTTGGTTCTGCGTCCATCCGTTAGGTTGATTCTAACTTGATAATTTTTCCTTCAGCTTCCGACTTACTAATTCCACATTAGCCTCCATCTTGCTACTGCTGCCACATCAGCTTTCGACCCACTGACTTGCTGATTCCACGTCAGTTTGTGACTTGCTGACGCCACTTTAGCTTTTGACTTACTGACGCCACGTTAGCTTCTAATCTATTGATTTTGCCTACAGCTTTCGACCTCTGTAGATTGCTAATTTGGTAAGTTTGCACATGCATTGAGCAGAAATTTGAGGTACTTTGAGTCACTTGTCACCCAGATGATTAAGCTTTTTAGCACTTGTCACCTGAATTATTTCTATGGCAATTGCATTTGAGGGGAGACACAAGCCACATATTGTTGTTGGTGATGTATGTGGTCACATGCATTTGACTCCTCAGTTGTGCTATGTCTTGGAGGCATACCTGATGTTTTACTTAACTGAGATGTTTTACCATCTCCTTGTTTGAGTTGCCTGGCCTTTGCAGCTCATTGACATAATGCTAATGGAGTCAGGTTGTTACATTGTCTTCAGCTTGGTTGACTTGTCCACTATGCATACTTCAAGGTTCCTCTACCTCAATCTATGTGTGGGATTGCACATCTTCTTTATTGTGCCATACTGAGAGGTTGCTTTATACTCTCATGGTCTAGCTGGATATATGTCCTACTGCTCCCAATTGATAGATTGTTATATCAACATTTTTGGCTGGGTTTACTGAATCAGCCCATTTCCATTATACTGATTCCACCTTGTCGACTTATCCATTAACATAGGTTATTTTTCAAATATATTGGCATTTAGTGGACCTTGACAGCTTAAACATTATTGATGTCCATAGTGCCCACATCCCTTGCTTATTGATGACTAAGGTGAGCCTGTTTTGGCTCTGAAATCAGTCCTTTTAGTGCTGCTCTGCTGCTAACAATCAATAGATTTAGCAACACAACTTTTCCATATTGCTCTAATGCCATGGGTAATGAATTAAAGAGGATGCAATCATTGTAATCTCTCGTTTTGTTGACAGTAGTCGGACACGCATTGCCTCTGGTCATGTATCCTTGTTGATTCTGCATTACATAAGGAGCCACCTTCTCTTTTTGATGCATTGGAAGATGATCATCGGGTTACAGTCATGCATTCAGCCTTCTGTTTGCTAATTAACATTCAGCAGATTCAGCAAAAATTAGCATTGATCATTTGCTTGTGACATTATAGCATGCATTTAATGTCTACACATTGGGCTTTTGCACTATTTAAGTATCCAGTTCATAGACATTGAGGGGGGAGTTGTGCTACCTACAATAAAGATTTTGATGTTACCCCTTATTAGAATAGTCAGATGCCTTATTATATATGTAGTACCTGTCTTGAAATTTAATATGCAGTGTCACAATTGAGCATATTTTAGCATTGCCCTAGCTTCAGCATTGGTAAAGTAGTGAAGCAAAAATGTGTTTTCCTTATGTTTGTCCGCCTACACTGATAGCTATTGGGTATGAATTTATGACAATATTGTGTTAAATAGTGGCAACTATTTTTGACAATAGCCACTTTAGGTTGTGATGCTTAGTACAGTGTAGCATTCATAGCTATTAAGGAATGTGTATGGCTACGTTGTCTATCGGTAGATCTTGGTATTGGAAAACTATCTTCTACCACCATTTTTTTCAATGATAGTCAGAGTGTATATGCAGTCGCGCAGACTCTGATTTTTATTGCATGGATACAACACAGTTAGGTGCATTATCATTATAGCATGCATTTGATGTATAGACATTGGGCTTTTGCACTATTTAAGTATTCAGTTTATAAACATTGAGGGGGGAGTCTTGCTACCTCCAATAAAGATTTTGATGTTGCCTCGTATTAGAATAGTTGGATGCCTTATTACATATGTAGTACCTATCTTGAAATTTAGTATGTAGTGTCACAATTGAGCATATTTCAGCATTGCCCCAGCTTCAGCATTGGTAAGCAGTGAAGCAAAAATGTGTTTTCCTTATGTTTGTCCTCCTACACTGATAGTTATTGGGTATGAATTTATGACACTATGGTGTTAAATAGTGGTAACTATTTTTGACAGTAACCACTTCAAGTTGTTGTGATGTTGAGTACAGTGTAGCATTCACAGAGCTATTAAGGAATGTGTATGGCTACGTTGTCTATCGGTAGATCTTGGTATTGGGAAGCTATCTTCTACCACGATTTTTTTCACTGACAGTCAGAGAGTATATGTAGTCGCGTAGACTCCGATTTTTATTGCATGGATACAACACATTCACGTGCATTATCATTATGTCAAGAAAGGCTCCATGTAGGAGAGATTACCTTGACCTATGTGCCTACACATGCGAGAGGTGCAGATGGGTTTACCAAGTCCCTTTTTAAAGCCTTCTGCTTATCCCTGTACATGTTCACACCATTCACTTCTTCAAGGGGTTTTGTTCACCTAGAAATCCTTGGTGTGAACAAACCTATACACGGACACTTTTTACCTTGTGTTGGTAGGGATTTTTCCCTCGTGTGAACATACTCTTATGTGTTAGCCACATCATCCCTAGGGCTAGGGCTTCTATTTGTACTCTTGTACTCCACTCATTTCATATCATTATTATGGAGTATTTTCTAGCTTTTCTTCTGGTCTCTCTCTTGCTCTTTGATCTTGATTTGACTGTGTGTGCGTGTGTGTCTATGTGAGTGTGCAGAGCATCTTCTCCCTCATCCAATAGTCATGTGGGAGCTTGCCCCACTATCAATCCACCATGGTTCTTGCTTTGATCTCTTCAATAGAAAGAAAAGTGTTGGCATTTGTGAAGCTTTGAGAGCTTCCATATCGAGCATAGCTGACTGATTTCCCCTTCATACCAGCTTGCTTTTTCTTGCAGTCTTTCTCAAAATGTCCATATTTTTTACAGTAATAACATTGAATGGAGTTATGAGAAGTTCTACCTCTTCCTCTACCTTTAGAGGAAAAGTAACCTCTACTATTAGAAGAATAAGTACCTTCTTAATAGGTACCTTGATCATTGGTTTTGTTGTTGGATTGGTAATGTCTTCCTCATCCTCCTTTGCCTTTTGTTGTGAAGAGGGCTTTGTCATTGTTACTTGCCGAAGTGTTGATGCTACCGTGGATGTTCTTCATGGCTGCTTTGTCATTGTTACTTGCTGAAGTGCTACTGCTACCATGGATGTTCTTCATGGCTACTTTGTCATTGTTACTTGTTGCTGAAGTGTTGTTGCTACCATGGATGTTCTTTGTGGTTGCTTGTCCTTGATCCTCGTCCCTAAGGATTTGCTCCATTTCATCAAGTGAGGGTTTTTTCCTCAGAATGATGAGGCCTTGAACAAGACCTTCATAGCCTACCTACAGTTCTACCTACAGTCCATGGATGATGATTGTAGTAAGCTCGTTGTTGGGGACATCATGTCTCCCACATCTATCAGTTTTGTGCTGATGCAGATCTTTCCCCCGCTTAATGAGGTCTGTAGCATTCTCATTGGGCTTCCTTTTCTTATTTGTGAGTTTCGGCTGTCAAGGCAATGTCTTGAAGTGCTTTTAGACTCATACACTTTCTTGAGAACCAGCAGCAAAACAGAACCCCAACCAAGCAGAAAATTGGGCAAAATTAATACATGCCAAAGATTAAGAAGACATGATCATTGAAGAACCAAAAAAACCCTTCTTTAGGGATTGTCCCATTCCTTACATGATGCCATCTGTATTTTCGCTCACCTCGCTCGCAGTGCAGTGAAGCTTCCAAGGACGGAAGTAGGTCTAGGCAAGGGGGATGATACCTCAATTTGTACGCATATGCACTTTTGTAGTTCTCTAGCTTAAGTGGTTCACATTATGTGTGGCCATGGTCTCACTTTTGTAATGGAAGGCCAACCATATAAGGCTTGTATATACATGAGAGTCTATTTTGGGCATCCCAAAAGTGTTGGGCGGTTGGGCCAAGTCCTTTGTATACAAGTGACTTATCATAATGTGAAGGACACATTCACTGCAGCTGAGTTATCCTTTTGCTTGCAGCCTAGGTCCCGCTCACAAGTATCGAGCCGTCTTCTTCTTCGAGTTACTAGTTGCTCTCTTTGCAACCACCGCTATAGCTGTTGGAAATAATCCAAACATAAACCCAACATTAAAGCCTAAGGTTCAAAGGTCATTGTCCATGTAACTTTAGCATTGTAAAAGGCACAAGAATCCATTGAAAGAGGTGAAAAGTAGGCGCCCTCCTCTGTAGAGAATCAAGGAGAAATATGAGTGCAGTGCCCACCTACATTCACTCCACCTCTCCACATTCCTCTCCACCTCTCCTAAAATCAAGCCACCTCTCCTATATTCAAGGATGTACTCTTGGCCTATAAAAAGGCACCTTTGGGAATGAGAAATCAGTTCAAGTGTTTTGATTCATACCCTCTTCATGCTTGCATAATTAGTCTAATCATATCTTAATCATATTATTAATCATCCACTAGTAATGACATATATATGATTTGATCCACCATAGTTACATCATTCTTTCAAATTTCTTTCATGGTATCAGAGCTAGGCCATCCCTTGGTACCTTAATTACACTCATCTAATCACACTTTCCAATATCATCAATAGATTATTGAGTTTTTTTTATCATAAACTTAATCTAGCTCCTCTTCCCACGGCACACGCACTCCTTGGAGGCCTTAGATCTCCATGCATACTTGATCATTGTTGATCTACAACTTGGAGCCTCTTCATTACATCAGGGCGTACAATTGTGGTCAGTCAATTGCTGTGAATCTTCGCGCGCTACTGTTGCAGAATTCTACGTTTTTTCAAAAAATGTCATCGTCGATTTGCAGAGTCCATAACTCACAGGAGCATGAGCCATTCAAGAAATTGTTTGAGGGCTTTTGTAGCCCTAGAAGTCAGCTTCAAACCCCTAAAAGGTTTCTCAAAAAGATCAACCACACAGGCTACACAAGGGAGATCATCAGGCGCCTGTTTTCTGCAGAATACCACAGTAAGAGAAAAGTTTCAATTTGCTCAATTAATCTTTGCATAATTGGTTTTTTGAGACATCAATATTCAATTCATGTGTTGCTAAAGTCTTATGTAGCCTCACATCAAGCTTTTTCTCTTATTTGGTACTCCATTTGAGCACTCCAAATCAGGGTACCCTTTGCACATGTCAACAGTGAGCTTATCTTTGAAAAACCAGTAATTAATCCTTATAATTGAAGTGTTTGGTAACCATTTCTTGGTCTAAACCAACATTAGAGAGTTGCTATTGATGTTTATGCAAACATTTTTGAGTCTTACTCTCATTCCCTACCCTAATGGTACCCACCAAAAACATATAGTTTTTTGCATACAAAACAAGATGCTTATCTCAATGTAATTGGAGTTTTGGAATAATTAATCACAAATTGTAAGGGATTAGACATTGCCCTGGGTTCATGACAGTGGTAAGACCTTCTTATGGCTTCATCTAAAACTCCAGATAAGTTTAATGGCCAAGGTTTCCACACCTGGCAAACCAAAATTAAGGGGTATTTAATGAAGAAGAATCTATGAAGTCTTGTCAAACCACAACTTGATGGAGATGAAGCTTCTACTGCTGCCTGTTACTATAGTAGAGAAACCACTACTGCATTGCAAGCCAAAGACGAGAAAGCATTAGGCATCATAATCACTGCACTTAATGATGGTTACATTCATTACATTGATGATGATGACACTGTTGCAAAGGCATGGGACACACTTGAAAAGATCTTTGGTGCTGCTAAGGCTAAACACTCTAAAATTAGTCTTAAAATGCAATTGTATGAGCTTAAAATGGAAGATAGTGAAGGTGTGGCTTCACTAATCAATAAACTTAAGAGTCTTATGACTCAACTTGTGTATGTGAAGGCTCCAATCACTGAGGAAGATGCCATTGCCATACCGTTAAAGGCTATGCCTTCAAATTTCAATCAAATAGTCACTGTATGTGCTTAAAGAGAAGGAACCCATTCCTTCTTTGTAAAGTGTGATTAACTCTCTGCAGGAAGAAGAGAAGAAGTGGGTCAAAGATGACTTTGGAAGTGCCTCTGTTGTCTCCTCCAACAATATGAAGAAAAATTGTGCAAGCTATGGAAGAACAAATCATCTTACTAAAAAGACTGCTTCACCAACAATCCATGTGTGCATTGTGGAAAGACTAACCAGTCATCTCAAAGGTTCTACCTCAAGGACAAGAAGAAAGGAAAGGAGAAAGTCAACATTGTGGCAGAAGAAACCAACCTTGCTCAAGTGTGTGAAGATGTGGATGACTCTTATGCCTTTTAAAGCATTATCTAAGTCATGTTTTGGCTATGCCTTATGTTTGTGGGAACACTAGCCTTGTTGTGTTGTTGGCTTAACTCTTTATCGTGTATACCCACTAGTTGTTAATACATACCTTGAAGTTTGTAAGGGAAGAATACACACGCCCTATGTTCTGATTAAGGGGGGGATTGTATCTCAATGTATCAAGGAGGATTTGTTGTTAGGAAAAGTTAGTCATAAGTCATTATGTTCATGTTTGGCTTATAGAAGGGGTGTTGGAAATAATCCAAACATAAACCCAACATTAAAGCCTAAGGTTCAAAGGTCATTGTCCATGTAACTTCAGCATTGTAAAAGGCACAAGAATCCACTGAAAGAGGTGAAAAGTAGGCGCCCTCCTCTATAGAAAATCAAGGAGAAATATGAGGGCAGTGCCCACCTACATTCACTCCACCACTCCTACAATCACTCCACCTCTCCACATTCCTCTCCACCTCTCCTAAAATCAAGCCACCTCTCCTATATTCAAGGATGTACTCTTGGCCTATAAAAAGGCACCTTTGGGAATGAGAAATCAGTTCAAGTGTTTTGATTCATACCCTCTTCATGCTTGTGTAATTAGCCTAATCATATCTTAATCATATTGTTAATCATCCACTAGTAATAACATACATATGCTTTTATCCACCATAGTTAAATCATTCTTTCAATTTTCTTTCAATAGCCAGCTCTTCTCGAGCTTTCTGCTCTGCGGAGATTCACCATATCTGAGCTTCAATTGCTTTGCTTGCTCTGCACAGGCTACCACCATGGCCATGACTTTGCACCTCGTTGTAGTCTGGCTTTTTATTGCACCTGCCTGCTGCTCTGACACCATAGCTAAGAGCTTGGTCTTCTCCATGCTGCCTTAAATCTCTTAAATCGACTACTTCTTAAGATTTCATGTTGATTTTGAAAGTGTCCATCTTCTCTTTTGCTGTCAATTATGTGTTGTGCCAACTAGCTTTCTCTATGCTCTGAGCTAGTTGCTCATTTTCTCAAAGCTTGTCACTTTATCACCACGTTGCTCTTTTGGTTGACCATCGGCGAGTTATGGCATTGCCTTCTGCTCTTCACTTTGCTATAGCACTTTGATTATCTCCATCTCCTATGTCTTCTTGCTCTTGAAGCTTTTGTTGTACAATTCCTATCATGATGACAATGTCATGCCTATCTTCTCTCATATGGGGTTGGAATACTCAAGATGCCCTCTACATGGGCTATCTCTGAGTTTGCTATAATTTTTCTGTGCTATAACAAGTTGTTGACTACCTTCTTGCAAGCTTTGTTAGTCTTGAACTTGCCTTGAAGTTCCTCTTGCTGAGCCATTGAATGTGCTTTTTAAGCTTTGATTACCCTCTTGAGGGTCTCCATGTGGCCATTGTCATAGCCTTAGTGAGCTCTCAAATTGCATGCCTTTCTCCGTAGCTTGCAAGTGCATCCTTCTTGATGCACAAATTTTTCTTCTCAACAAACCTCCATCATTGAAGTTTTCCACGTAGTCACCAACATGGCCATTTGCGAGCTCCAACTTCCTTGTACTTATCAATTGGCAAGCAAACCTGTAAGGGTGTTTTTCCATCCGCTTCTCTCTTCCAAGAAGGCCTCGAGGTGTCGAACTTGTGAAAGCGTCAAACACCTCCACTTCTCGCCCATCTTCCTTCAGCAATTACGCGAGCCATGCCCTCCTAAATGTGGATTGCACAACCATCCCATAACCGCTTGTCGTGCCAATGTCGACAAGCACACACCTCCACCACGATCCTTGCCCAAATGCAAGAGCCATTGAGAATAATCATCCCAACTCACACAACAACCCTTCTTTCACGAGCATTCTCCCATGCTCAACACCAAAACAAATTTGAGGCAAAATCCAAAATACCTTCACAAATCTTTTCTTGGAAGCTTACTTGTTGACACCAAAGACTCCATAGCCTTCATAATTGCTGAAATCTTTTCCTGGAAGCTTCCTTGTTGACACCGAAGACTCCATAGCCTTCATACTTGCTGAAATCTCTATTTTCAACTTCCACGGCAGCACCATAATCTCCAAATCTCCATGAGCAGCTTCCAAGACTCCAAGTGCAATCCATAATGATGAGTGTGCATAATTTCCTCATAATAGAGATGCTAAAATAGATAACATACTAAATCAAATGAACACAACCAAGAAAACTATACATAAATATTCACCATGACCAAGCCCACCCTAGCTTTGATACCATGTTAATGTTGGAATTAGGGTTGCAGGAATGCACACACAACTTCAAGAAGATGAGGAAGCTTGAGCACAACACAGTAGTGTATTATGAGTGCCAAAAAGGAAAGATAACAAGCCCTAGAAGATAATGGGCGTATATACAATGCACGGGGGAAAAAACCTCCTAGTGAGGGAAAAAGTGCCCCGGCGGTCCTAAGTGTGTTCACACACATCACTACTATAATATGGTAACAAATCCCCCCTGGAGTGATGCGGTGAACAAGAGCTAGCACTCATGTATAGGGAAGTGTCTAGCTATGTGGACGAATCCACAAAAGGGAGTAAGCCCAAAGCTTTGCGAAAAGCTTCGAACTTCTCACGAGGCAGAGCCTTTGTGAAAAGGTCTGCAAGGTTATCCTGTGTTGGCACATAAGCCAAACTGATCTCTCCTGCAGAGAGTCTCTCCCTGACATAATGGTAGTGCACCTCAATGTGCTTCGTACGAGCATGGAACACTGGGTTCCGCGCAACTGCCAATGCGCTCTGACTGTCAGTGAAGATGGTGGTGGCAGATGGCTGCCCAACACCCAAATCAGCCATAAGGCGTCTGAGCCACACACACTCAACCGTAGCTGTGAAAGCTGCCCTGTACTCAGCTTCACAACTAGAAGTGGCCACAGTAGGCTGCTTCTTGCTCAACCATGATATGCATGAGCTTCCAAGCATGAAGCAAAAACCACTCGTGGACACGCGTGTGTCATAACAACCAGCCCAGTCAGAATCTGAAAAAGCATGTAAATCTGGCGGCAATGATCCCCCCTTGGGATAAAACAACCCAAGATGCCGAGTACCACTCAAATAGCGAAAGATACGCTTCACTGCCTGCCAATGCTTAATGCCTGGGCTATGCATAAATCTGCTCACCTGTGAGACTGCAAACTGAATGTCTGGCCTCGTAATGCATACATAAATGAGGCAACCAACAGCTGTCTGATAGAGTGTGACATCAAAGTGATCTCCAGCATCATGAAGACTCAACTTCAAACCTGTCTCCATTGGAGTAGCAATAGGCTTGCAGTCTTCAAGGCCAAATCTCCGCAACAATGTTTCAATATACTTTGTCTGACACAAAGCAATACCTCCATCACACTGCTTAAATTGTATCCCCAAATAATGATGCAAATGCCCCAAATCTGACATCTCAAAAGAGGCATTCAAATCAGCCTTAAAATCAGCAATATGACTCTCATTTGGTCCTGTGAGCAGCATGTCATCGACATAGAGAGCAATGATTAGATGTACACCATCCACACGTTTAGCATACAAAGTGCTTTCTGTTGGACTATTCTGAAACCCATGTGCAGTCAAATATGCATGTATTTTTTCATACCAAGCTCGTGGAGCTTGCTTTAAACCATATAAAGCCTTTTTTAACCTGCACACTTTGTTTTCCTGCCCTCTTTGAACAAAACCATGAGGCTGCGATACATACACCTCCTCATGCAAATCTCCATTTAAGAACGCAGTCTTTATGTCCAGCTGATGTACATTCCAACCATTATGAGCTGCTAATGCACAGATGCTACGAACAGTGGTCATACGACATGTGGGAGCAAAAGTCTCATCAAAATCAATGCCCTTCTCTTGAGCATAACCTTTTGCAACAAGCCTAGCCTTATGGCGATCCACTGTGCCATCAGGCTTACGCTTCAATTTGTATACCCACTTAGTGCCAATGGCCTTCTTGCCAGGGGGCAAGTCACATAAAGACCATGTACCATTCTTCATAATAGCATCGTATTCTGCTTGCATAGCAGCCATCCAATTTTCTGAACTTTGTGCCTCATTAAATGAAACAGGCTCACTTTCATCGCACATACTAGAAACAGCCAATGCATAACAATCTGACGCATAAGAGGCACCATGAGAGCCAGAACGAGTGCGACTAGACAAAGGGGCATCCAACTTGCTGTCACGCAAAGTCTGCACCAGCCATCTAGGCATGTTTCTAGAGCCCTCAATCTCTTGTCTCTCATCCTCAAGTGCATCATGCACATCTGCATCAGATATAGGCTGATCTGCGCCATCATTTAAAACCTGCATAGGCTGAAAAACTGCCTCATGAGGTATTGCACTTGACTGTGCACCACTGAAAAGAGGCAACAATGTATCATAGACATCACGTGAGCTGATATCTGTCTCCTTAGTACATGAAACCAAGGGCTGAACTGCATCTTCCACAAATACAACATCACGGCTAACCAAAATGCGCTTTGTCTGTGGATGATACAAACGATAGCCTTTGCTCTCAGCACTATATCCAACAAAAATACATTTGACAGCTTTGTCATCCAATTTTCTGCGATGTTGCACAGGCACTAATGCATATGCCAGGCAACCAAAAACACGTAAATGGCCAACAGATGGCTTGCGGCCATGCCAAGCCTCATATGGAGTGACAACCTGTAATGCTTTGGTGGGACACCTGTTTAGTACATAAGTGGCACACATGACAGCCTCAAGCCAAAAACCATGTGGTAGACTTTGACTCTTAACCATACATCTTGCCATTTCCATGAGAGACCTGTTTTTTCTCTCAGCCACACCATTTTGCTGTGGTGTATACGGCACTGTACGTTGGTGTTTTATCCCACGCTCAGCCAGAAATGCATTAAATTCTGAAGACATATACTCCCCCCCTCGATCTGAACGGAGGGTGCCCATCTTACTTTCTGATACATTTTCAGCCATAACCAAAAACTGTTTGAAGCACAAAAACACTTCGGACTTTGCCTTCAAAGGATATACCCATGCATGCCTGGTAAAATCATCAATGAAAGTCACGAAGTAAAGGTAGTTTCCAAATGATGGAGTTTGCATGGGACCACAAACATCACTGTGAACAAGCTGCAATCTGCGTTCAGCTCTCACTGATCCATCTTTGGGAAAGGAAGCACGCTGCATTTTACCCAATATGCAGCCCTCACAAACATGCTTGACAGGTGCCTCAAGCTTAGGCAAAGAAGACACCATTTCAGATTTCTGCAGGCGCAGCAAACTTGCAAAATTCAGATGACCAAAACGTGCATGCCACAGTTTTGCATTTGAAATAGCCTGCGTATCCATAATAGCACATGCTGAATCCTCTACACATTTGCCATCCATATTGAGCTTATACAGCCCTCGACATAGTGAACCAGATGCTACAATGATGTCACCACAAGAGAGATCATGAACAGTACATCTGTCATCCACAAATTTTACAACCAAACCTGTTTTGGCAAATGCGGAAACTGACAGCAGATTCTTTTTGATCCCTGGCACATACAATGCATCAAAAAGTGTAAAGGTGTTGCCATTTGCAACATTCAGCACAATCTGTCCAACTCCTTTAACGGGATAAGAGGAGTTATTGGCACAAGTGACAGTATTCCCTGTGGGAGCAGACTCAAGGAAAGTGAATAAACTGCGCTGCGAGGTGATATGCTTAGTGGCACCACTGTCAAAGTACCATACATCTGAATCTACTGCAGACATACATGTGTCATGCAAAGATGGGTCATAACTGCACTGCGCATTGAATGCCCATTCTGTATCTAGCACAACATTAGCAGATTCATTGTTAGAAGGAGAGGCATCTGCAACAACAGCCATACCAGCCTCTTTCTTCTTAGCCTCTTTCGCAGCCAGCTTAGGACACGCTTTGATGACATGATCATTTCCCTTACAGTACTTGCAAAATGTCTTCTGTTTGTCACCCTTCTTCTCATCTTTGTCTTCCTTCTTTGGTTGCGCAGCATTTGCAGATTTCTGCTTACTAGAAGAAAAGCCAGCTTTACCTTTCCCGCTTCTCTGACTAGCAACGAAAGCTTGATCTGCGACACGCATAATATTCCTGTTTTGCCTTGACTGGTCTTCTTGCAGCAAAACAGAAACTAACTCCTCAAATGATAAGGCATTGGGATTGCCTTTCATCATCAAGCGAAGAGTGGAAGCAAAACCCTGATAAGAATCTGGTAGACCATTCAAAACAGTCTGCACAAGTGAACTGTCTGACAGGATTTCATCTGCAGAAATGAGCTGCTCTTTGAAATCCTTGATCTTTGTCAAAAAGCTATCCATTGAATCACCTTCGTTCATATGCTCACTCTCCAACTGTTTTCGGAGATAAGCAACACGAGCCTCATTTCTTGCCTGATACAATGTGGCAAGTACATCCCAAGCATCCTTAGAAGTCCTGCAAGAGCGAATATGTGGGATAATGGTACGTTTGACAGACAGCGCAATCAAGGCATGAGCCTGCGCATCTCTACCATCCCAACGAATCTGCTCTGCTGAAAGTGGTGGTTCTCGAACAGCTGCTACAGCACTTGTGCCTGCACCATCATCAACAGTACCTGTTTCTGATGTGTTTGCAGCATTCCCAGCCACAATAGGACGTGCATCAATACCCTGCACAATGTTCCATAACCCCTTTGCTACCAATACATGTCGCATCATATATGCCCACAATGGATAGTTGGTGCCATCCAACTTATCCTCAGCAGCCAACATGCGGAATACATCATTGTTGTCAGCCATGGCCAATGACTGTACTATTAGATGTAAATGCTGTCTGTAAGAGGTAAACCTGTATAAAAATGACCTGTGCTATGTAGCACAGCCCAAAACAGACGAATGGGCACCTGTCCTGCAGATTTTAATCTTGACAGAAAATCTGCACAGTAGGACGATTTTGCTTGCGCTGTACTTGGAATGCAAAAACGGAGGGCGAAATGACCTCAGATCAAAATTCTGAAATGACCAAGCCCTACGGGCTTTCCCACGGCATATACTAACCTGCAGACGCTCGTGAAATCTCGTCGCAATCGGAGGAGATGAAGCGGCAGGTGCCGGTGATGCTGCCCGGGAGGAGGAAGCCTGCTCTGATACCAATTGTTGGAATTAGGGTTGCAGGAATGCACACACAACTTCAAGAAGATGAGGAAGCTTGAGCACAACACAGTAGTGTATTATGAGTGCCAAAAAGGAAAGATAACAAGCCCTAGAAGATAATGGGCGTATATACAATGCACGGGGGAAAAAACCTCCTAGTGAGGGAAAAAGTGCCCCGGCGGTCCTAAGTGTGTTCACACACATCACTACTATAATATGGTAACAGTTAACAATCCTAATATGGGATTGATCATGGTGATAGACACAAGATTAAGCATAGGATCAAGGTGGATTAAACCACACAAGATACTCCATGACTAGAGAGAGAGAGAGAGAGAGAGAGAGAGAGAGAGAGAGAGAGAGAGAGAGAGAGAGAGAGAGATTGCACACTCAACAATAGCTCTATCGCAATATGTATTCAGCATTTGATTGCATCTTTCGCTTTAGCAATCAACCTTTTGCAGTCAGCTTATAGCGTTTGGTCGAGTTTACTCCATTGGCCAGGTTTACTCATCAGCAGTCGCCTTTTAACTTTGGTTCTATGTATTTGGCATTTAGATTTTGGACTTCTACCTTTGGCATTCAGCGTTTGTCTTTCAGCTTCCATCAGGATGATTTAGTTTATCGATTCAACGTTCGTCCACCACCATGAGTTGTTTCGGATTCCGTCTGCTGACAGCTATAACCATGTTTGTTCATTAGTTGGTTCTGCGTCCATCCGTCAGGTTGATTCTAACTTGATAATTTTTCCTTCAGCTTCCGACTTACTAATTCCACATTAGCCTCCATCTTGCTACTGCTGCCACATCAGCTTTCGACCCACTGACTTGCTGATTCCACGTCAGTTTGTGACTTGCTGACGCCACTTTAGCTTTCGACTTACTGACGCCACGTTAGCTTCTAATCTATTGATTTTGCCTACAGCTTTCGACCTCTGTAGATTGCTAATTTGGTAAGTTTGCACATGCATTGAGCAGAAATTTGAGGTACTTTGAGTCACTTGTCACCCAGATGATTAAGCTTTTTAGCACTTGTCACCTGAATTATTTCTATGGCAATTGCATTTGAGGGGAGACACAAGCCACATATTGTTGTTGGTGATGTATGTGGTCACATGCATTTGACTCCTCAGTTGTGCTATGTCTTGGAGACATACCTGATGTTTTACTTAACTGAGATGTTTTACCATCTCCTTGTTTGAGTTGCCTGGCCTTTGCAGCTCATTGACATAATGCTAATGGAGTCAGGTTGTTACATTGTCTTCAGCTTGGTTGACTTGTCCACTATGCATACTTCAAGGTTCCTCTACCTCAATCTATGTGTGGGATTGCACATCTTCTTTATTGTGCCATACTGAGAGGTTGCTTTATACTCTCATGGTCTAGCTGGATATATGTCCTACTGCTCCCAATTGATAGATTGTTATATCAACATTTTTGGCTGGGTTTACTGAATCAGCCCATTTCCATTATACTGATTCCACCTTGTCGACTTATCCATTAACATAGGTTATTTTTCAAATATATTGGCATTTAGTGGACCTTGACAGCTTAAACATTATTGATGTCCATAGTGCCCACATCCCTTGCTTATTGCTGACTAAGGTGAGCCTGTTTTGGCTCTGAAATCAGTCCTTTTAGTGCTGCTCTGCTGCTAACAATCAATAGATTTAGCAACACAACTTTTCCATATTGCTCTAATGCCATGGGTAATGAATTAAAGAGGATGCAATCATTGTAATCTCTCGTTTTGTTGACAGTAGTCGGACACGCATTGCCTCTGGTCATGTATCCTTGTTGATTCTGCATTACATAAGGAGCCACCTTCTCTTTTTGATGCATTGGAAGATGATCATCGGGTTACAGTCATGCATTCAGCCTTCTGTTTGCTAATTAACATTCAGCAGATTCAGCAAAAATTAGCATTGATCATTTGCTTGTGACATTATAGCATGCATTTAATGTCTACACATTGGGCTTTTGCACTATTTAAGTATCCAGTTCATAGACATTGAGGGGGGAGTTGTGCTACCTACAATAAAGATTTTGATGTTACCCCTTATTAGAATAGTCAGATGCCTTATTATATATGTAGTACCTGTCTTGAAATTTAATATGCAGTGTCACAATTGAGCATATTTTAGCATTGCCCTAGCTTCAGCATTGGTAAAGTAGTGAAGCAAAAATGTGTTTTCCTTATGTTTGTCCGCCTACACTGATAGCTATTGGGTATGAATTTATGACAATATTGTGTTAAATAGTGGCAACTATTTTTGACAATAGCCACTTTAGGTTGTGATGCTTAGTACAGTGTAGCATTCATAGCTATTAAGGAATGTGTATGGCTACGTTGTCTATCGGTAGATCTTGGTATTGGAAAACTATCTTCTACCACCATTTTTTTCAATGATAGTCAGAGTGTATATGCAGTCGCGCAGACTCTGATTTTTATTGCATGGATACAACACAGTTAGGTGCATTATCATTATAGCATGCATTTGATGTATAGACATTGGGCTTTTGCACTATTTAAGTATTCAGTTTATAAACATTGAGGGGGGAGTCTTGCTACCTCCAATAAAGATTTTGATGTTGCCTCGTATTAGAATAGTTGGATGCCTTATTACATATGTAGTACCTAACTTGAAATTTAGTATGTAGTGTCACAATTGAGCATATTTCAGCATTGCCCCAGCTTCAGCATTGGTAAGCAGTGAAGCAAAAATGTGTTTTCCTTATGTTTGTCCTCCTACACTGATAGTTATTGGGTATGAATTTATGACACTATGGTGTTAAATAGTGGTAACTATTTTTGACAGTAACCACTTCAAGTTGTTGTGATGTTGAGTACAGTGTAGCATTCACAGAGCTATTAAGGAATGTGTATGGCTACGTTGTCTATCGGTAGATCTTGGTATTGGGAAGCTATCTTCTACCACGATTTTTTTCACTGACAGTCAGAGAGTATATGTAGTCGCGTAGACTCCGATTTTTATTGCATGGATACAACACATTCACGTGCATTATCATTATGTCAAGAAAGGCTCCATGTAGGAGAGATTACCTTGACCTATGTGCCTACACATGCGAGAGGTGCAGATGGGTTTACCAAGTCCCTTTTTAAAGCCTTCTGCTTATCCCTGTACATGTTCACACCATTCACTTCTTCAAGGGGTTTTGTTCACCTAGAAATCCTTGGTGTGAACAAACCTATACACGGACACTTTTTACCTTGTGTTGGTAGGGATTTTTCCCTCGTGTGAACATACTCTTATGTGTTAGCCACATCATCCCTAGGGCTAGGGCTTCTATTTGTACTCTTGTACTCCACTCATTTCATATCATTATTATGGAGTATTTTCTAGCTTTTCTTCTGGTCTCTCTCTTGCTCTTTGATCTTGATTTGACTGTGTGTGCGTGTGTGTCTATGTGAGTGTGCAGAGCATCTTCTCCCTCATCCAATAGTCATGTGGGAGCTTGCCCCACTATCAATCCACCATGGTTCTTGCTTTGATCTCTTCAATAGAAAGAAAAGTGTTGGCATTTGTGAAGCTTTGAGAGCTTCCATATCGAGCATAGCTGACTGATTTCCCCTTCATACCAGCTTGCTTTTTCTTGCAGTCTTTCTCAAAATGTCCATATTTTTTACAGTAATAACATTGAATGGAGTTATGAGAAGTTCTACCTCTTCCTCTACCTTTAGAGGAAAAGTCACCTCTACTATTAGAAGAATAAGTACCTTCTTAATAGGTACCTTGATCATTGGTTTTGTTGTTGGATTGGTAATGTCTTCCTCATCCTCCTTTGCCTTTTGTTGTGAAGAGGGCTTTGTCATTGTTACTTGCCGAAGTGTTGATGCTACCATGGATGTTCTTCATGGCTGCTTTGTCATTGTTACTTGCTGAAGTGCTACTGCTACCATGGATGTTCTTCATGGCTACTTTGTCATTGTTACTTGTTGCTGAAGTGTTGTTGCTACCATGGATGTTCTTTGTGGTTGCTTGTCCTTGATCCTCGTCCCTAAGGATTTGCTCCATTTCATCAAGTGAGGGTTTTTTCCTCAGAATGATGAGGCCTTGAACAAGACCTTCATAGCCTACCTACAGTTCTACCTACAGTCCATGGATGATGATTGTAGTAAGCTCGTTGTTGGGGACATCATGTCTCCCACATCTATCAGTTTTGTGCTGATGCAGATCTTTCCCCCGCTTAATGAGGTCTGTAGCATTCTCATTGGGCTTCCTTTTCTTATTTGTGAGTTTCGGCTGTCAAGGCAATGTCTTGAAGTGCTTTTAGACTCATACACTTTCTTGAGAACCAGCAGCAAAACAGAACCCCAACCAAGCAGAAAATTGGGCAAAATTAATACATGCCAAAGATTAAGAAGACATGATCATTGAAGAACCAAAAAAACCCTTCTTTAGGGATTGTCCCATTCCTTACATGATGCCATCTGTATTTTCGCTCACCTCGCTCGCAGTGCAGTGAAGCTTCCAAGGACGGAAGTAGGTCTAGGCAAGGGGGATGATACCTCAATTTGTACGCATATGCACTTTTGTAGTTCCCCACTCTAGCTTAAGTGGTTCACATTATGTGTGGCCATGGTCTCACTTTTGTAATGGAAGGCCAACCATATAAGGCTTGTATATACATGAGAGTCTATTTTGGGCATCCCAAAAGTGTTGGGCGGTTGGGCCAAGTCCTTTGTATACAAGTGACTTATCATAATGTGAAGGACACATTCACTGCACAGCTGAGTTATCCTTTTGCTTGCAGCCTAGGTCCCGCTCACAAGTATCGAGCCGTCTTCTTCTTCGAGTTACTAGTTGCTCTCTTTGCAACCACCGCTATAGCTGTTGGAAATAATCCAAACATAAACCCAACATTAAAGCCTAAGGTTCAAAGGTCATTGTCCATGTAACTTTAGCATTGTAAAAGGCACAAGAATCCATTGAAAGAGGTGAAAAGTAGGCGCCCTCCTCTGTAGAGAATCAAGGAGAAATATGAGTGCAGTGCCCACCTACATTCACTCCACCTCTCCACATTCCTCTCCACCTCTCCTAAAATCAAGCCACCTCTCCTATATTCAAGGATGTACTCTTGGCCTATAAAAAGGCACCTTTGGGAATGAGAAATCAGTTCAAGTGTTTTGATTCATACCCTCTTCATGCTTGCATAATTAGTCTAATCATATCTTAATCATATTATTAATCATCCACTAGTAATGACATATATATGATTTGATCCACCATAGTTACATCATTCTTTCAAATTTCTTTCATGGTATCAGAGCTAGGCCATCCCTTGGTACCTTAATTACACTCATCTAATCACACTTTCCAATATCATCAATAGATTATTGAGTTTTTTTTATCATAAACTTAATCTAGCTCCTCTTCCCACGGCACACGCACTCCTTGGAGGCCTTAGATCTCCATGCATACTTGATCATTGTTGATCTACAACTTGGAGCCTCTTCATTACATCAGGGCGTACAATTGTGGTCAGTCAATTGCTGTGAATCTTCGCGCGCTACTGTTGCAGAATTCTACGTTTTTTCAGAAAATGTCATCGTCGATTTGCAGAGTCCATAACTCACAGGAGCATGAGCCATTCAAGAAATTGTTTGAGGGCTTTTGTAGCCCTAGAAGTCAGCTTCAAACCCCTAAAAGGTTTCTCAAAAAGATCAACCACACAGGCTACACAAGGGAGATCATCAGGCGCCTGTTTTCTGCAGAATACCACAGTAAGAGAAAAGTTTCAATTTGCTCAATTAATCTTTGCATAATTGGTTTTTTGAGACATCAATATTCAATTCATGTGTTGCTAAAGTCTTATGTAGCCTCACATCAAGCTTTTTCTCTTATTTGGTACTCCATTTGAGCACTCCAAATCAGGGTACCCTTTGCACATGTCAACAGTGAGCTTATCTTTGAAAAACCAGTAATTAATCCTTATAATTGAAGTGTTTGGTAACCATTTCTTGGTCTAAACCAACATTAGAGAGTTGCTATTGATGTTTATGCAAACATTTTTGAGTCTTACTCTCATTCCCTACCCTAATGGTACCCACCAAAAACATATAGTTTTTTGCATACAAAACAAGATGCTTATCTCAATGTAATTGGAGTTTTGGAATAATTAATCACAAATTGTAAGGGATTAGACATTGCCCTGGGTTCATCACAGTGGTAAGACCTTCTTATGGCTTCATCTAAAACTCCAGATAAGTTTAATGGCCAAGGTTTCCACACCTGGCAAACCAAAATTAAGGGGTATTTAATGAAGAAGAATCTATGAAGTCTTGTCAAACCACAACTTGATGGAGATGAAGCTTCTACTGCTGCCTGTTACTATAGTAGAGAAACCACTACTGCATTGCAAGCCAAAGACGAGAAAGCATTAGGCATCATAATCACTGCACTTAATGATGGTTACATTCATTACATTGATGATGATGACACTGTTGCAAAGGCATGGGACACACTTGAAAAGATCTTTGGTGCTGCTAAGGCTAAACACTCTAAAATTAGTCTTAAAATGCAATTGTATGAGCTTAAAATGGAAGATAGTGAAGGTGTGGCTTCACTAATCAATAAACTTAAGAGTCTTATGACTCAACTTGTGTATGTGAAGGCTCCAATCACTGAGGAAGATGCCATTGCCATACCGTTAAAGGCTATGCCTTCAAATTTCAATCAAATAGTCACTGTATGTGCTTAAAGAGAAGGAACCCATTCCTTCTTTGTAAAGTGTGATTAACTCTCTGCAGGAAGAAGAGAAGAAGTGGGTCAAAGATGACTTTGGAAGTGCCTCTGTTGTCTCCTCCAACAATATGAAGAAAAATTGTGCAAGCTATGGAAGAACAAATCATCTTACTAAAAAGACTGCTTCACCAACAATCCATGTGTGCATTGTGGAAAGACTAACCAGTCATCTCAAAGGTTCTACCTCAAGGACAAGAAGAAAGGAAAGGAGAAAGTCAACATTGTGGCAGAAGAAACCAACCTTGCTCAAGTGTGTGAAGATGTGGATGACTCTTATGCCTTTTAAAGCATTATCTAAGTCATGTTTTGGCTATGCCTTATGTTTGTGGGAACACTAGTTGTTGAGAAAGCCTTGTTGTGTTGTTGGCTTAACTCTTTATCGTGTATACCCACTAGTTGTTAATACATACCTTGAAGTTTGTAAGGGAAGAATACACACGCCCTATGTTCTGATTAAGGGGGGGATTGTATCTCAATGTATCAAGGAGGATTTGTTGTTAGGAAAAGTTAGTCATAAGTCATTATGTTCATGTTTGGCTTATAGAAGGGGTGTTGGAAATAATCCAAACATAAACCCAACATTAAAGCCTAAGGTTCAAAGGTCATTGTCCATGTAACTTCAGCATTGTAAAAGGCACAAGAATCCACTGAAAGAGGTGAAAAGTAGGCGCCCTCCTCTATAGAAAATCAAGGAGAAATATGAGGGCAGTGCCCACCTACATTCACTCCACCACTCCTACAATCACTCCACCTCTCCACATTCCTCTCCACCTCTCCTAAAATCAAGCCACCTCTCCTATATTCAAGGATGTACTCTTGGCCTATAAAAAGGCACCTTTGGGAATGAGAAATCAGTTCAAGTGTTTTGATTCATACCCTCTTCATGCTTGTGTAATTAGCCTAATCATATCTTAATCATATTGTTAATCATCCACTAGTAATAACATACATATGCTTTTATCCACCATAGTTAAATCATTCTTTCAATTTTCTTTCAATAGCCAGCTCTTCTCGAGCTTTCTGCTCTGCGGAGATTCACCATATCTGAGCTTCAATTGCTTTGCTTGCTCTGCACAGGCTACCACCATGGCCATGACTTTGCACCTCGTTGTAGTCTGGCTTTTTATTGCACCTGCCTGCTGCTCTGACACCATAGCTAAGAGCTTGGTCTTCTCCATGCTGCCTTAAATCTCTTAAATCGACTACTTCTTAAGATTTCATGTTGATTTTGAAAGTGTCCATCTTCTCTTTTGCTGTCAATTATGTGTTGTGCCAACTAGCTTTCTCTATGCTCTGAGCTAGTTGCTCATTTTCTCAAAGCTTGTCACTTTATCACCACGTTGCTCTTTTGGTTGACCATCGGCGAGTTATGGCATTGCCTTCTGCTCTTCACTTTGCTATAGCACTTTGATTATCTCCATCTCCTATGTCTTCTTGCTCTTGAAGCTTTTGTTGTACAATTCCTATCATGATGACAATGTCATGCCTATCTTCTCTCATATGGGGTTGGAATACTCAAGATGCCCTCTACATGGGCTATCTCTGAGTTTGCTATAATTTTTCTGTGCTATAACAAGTTGTTGACTACCTTCTTGCAAGCTTTGTTAGTCTTGAACTTGCCTTGAAGTTCCTCTTGCTGAGCCATTGAATGTGCTTTTTAAGCTTTGATTACCCTCTTGAGGGTCTCCATGTGGCCATTGTCATAGCCTTAGTGAGCTCTCAAATTGCATGCCTTTCTCCGTAGCTTGCAAGTGCATCCTTCTTGATGCACAAATTTTTCTTCTCAACAAACCTCCATCATTGAAGTTTTCCACGTAGTCACCAACATGGCCATTTGCGAGCTCCAACTTCCTTGTACTTATCAATTGGCAAGCAAACCTGTAAGGGTGTTTTTCCATCCGCTTCTCTCTTCCAAGAAGGCCTCGAGGTGTCGAACTTGTGAAAGCGTCAAACACCTCCACTTCTCGCCCATCTTCCTTCAGCAATTACGCGAGCCATGCCCTCCTAAATGTGGATTGCACAACCATCCCATAACCGCTTGTCGTGCCAATGTCGACAAGCACACACCTCCACCACGATCCTTGCCCAAATGCAAGAGCCATTGAGAATAATCATCCCAACTCACACAACAACCCTTCTTTCACGAGCATTCTCCCATGCTCAACACCAAAACAAATTTGAGGCAAAATCCAAAATACCTTCACAAATCTTTTCTTGGAAGCTTCCTTGTTGACACCAAAGACTCCATAGCCTTCATACTTGCTGAAATCTTTTCCTGGAAGCTTCCTTGTTGACACCGAAGACTCCATAGCCTTCATACTTGCTGAAATCTCTATTTTCAACTTCCACGGCAGCACCATAATCTCCAAATCTCCATGAGCAGCTTCCAAGACTCCAAGTGCAATCCATAATGATGAGTGTGCATAATTTCCTCATAATAGAGATGCTAAAATAGATAACATACTAAATCAAATGAACACAACCAAGAAAACTATACATAAATATTCACCATGACCAAGCCCACCCTAGCTTTGATACCATGTTAACAATCCTAATATGGGATTGATCATGGTGATAGACACAAGATTAAGCATAGGATCAAGGTGGATTAAACCACACAAGATACTCCATGACTAGAGAGAGAGAGAGAGAGAGAGAGAGAGAGAGAGAGAGAGAGAGAGAGAGAGAGAGAGAGAGAGAGAGAGAGAGAGAGAGAGAGAGATTGCACACTCAACAATAGCTCTATCGCAATATGTATTCAGCATTTGATTGCATCTTTCGCTTTAGCAATCAACCTTTTGCAGTCAGCTTATAGCGTTTGGTCGAGTTTACTCCATTGGCCAGGTTTACTCATCAGCAGTCGCCTTTTAACTTTGGTTCTATGTATTTGGCATTTAGATTTTGGACTTCTACCTTTGGCATTCAGCGTTTGTCTTTCAGCTTCCATCAGGATGATTTAGTTTATCGATTCAACGTTCGTCCACCACCATGAGTTGTTTCGGATTCCGTCTGCTGACAGCTATAACCATGTTTGTTCATTAGTTGGTTCTGCGTCCATCCGTCAGGTTGATTCTAACTTGATAATTTTTCCTTCAGCTTCCGACTTACTAATTCCACATTAGCCTCCATCTTGCTACTGCTGCCACATCAGCTTTCGACCCACTGACTTGCTGATTCCACGTCAGTTTGTGACTTGCTGACGCCACTTTAGCTTTCGACTTACTGACGCCACGTTAGCTTCTAATCTATTGATTTTGCCTACAGCTTTCGACCTCTGTAGATTGCTAATTTGGTAAGTTTGCACATGCATTGAGCAGAAATTTGAGGTACTTTGAGTCACTTGTCACCCAGATGATTAAGCTTTTTAGCACTTGTCACCTGAATTATTTCTATGGCAATTGCATTTGAGGGGAGACACAAGCCACATATTGTTGTTGGTGATGTATGTGGTCACATGCATTTGACTCCTCAGTTGTGCTATGTCTTGGAGACATACCTGATGTTTTACTTAACTGAGATGTTTTACCATCTCCTTGTTTGAGTTGCCTGGCCTTTGCAGCTCATTGACATAATGCTAATGGAGTCAGGTTGTTACATTGTCTTCAGCTTGGTTGACTTGTCCACTATGCATACTTCAAGGTTCCTCTACCTCAATCTATGTGTGGGATTGCACATCTTCTTTATTGTGCCATACTGAGAGGTTGCTTTATACTCTCATGGTCTAGCTGGATATATGTCCTACTGCTCCCAATTGATAGATTGTTATATCAACATTTTTGGCTGGGTTTACTGAATCAGCCCATTTCCATTATACTGATTCCACCTTGTCGACTTATCCATTAACATAGGTTATTTTTCAAATATATTGGCATTTAGTGGACCTTGACAGCTTAAACATTATTGATGTCCATAGTGCCCACATCCCTTGCTTATTGCTGACTAAGGTGAGCCTGTTTTGGCTCTGAAATCAGTCCTTTTAGTGCTGCTCTGTTGCTAACAATCAATAGATTTAGCAACACAACTTTTCCATATTGCTCTAATGCCATGGGTAATGAATTAAAGAGGATGCAATCATTGTAATCTCTCGTTTTGTTGACAGTAGTCGGACACGCATTGCCTCTGGTCATGTATCCTTGTTGATTCTGCATTACATAAGGAGCCACCTTCTCTTTTTGATGCATTGGAAGATGATCATCGGGTTACAGTCATGCATTCAGCCTTCTGTTTGCTAATTAACATTCAGCAGATTCAGCAAAAATTAGCATTGATCATTTGCTTGTGACATTATAGCATGCATTTAATGTCTACACATTGGGCTTTTGCACTATTTAAGTATCCAGTTCATAGACATTGAGGGGGGAGTTGTGCTACCTACAATAAAGATTTTGATGTTACCCCTTATTAGAATAGTCAGATGCCTTATTATATATGTAGTACCTGTCTTGAAATTTAATATGCAGTGTCACAATTGAGCATATTTTAGCATTGCCCTAGCTTCAGCATTGGTAAAGTAGTGAAGCAAAAATGTGTTTTCCTTATGTTTGTCCGCCTACACTGATAGCTATTGGGTATGAATTTATGACAATATTGTGTTAAATAGTGGCAACTATTTTTGACAATAGCCACTTTAGGTTGTGATGCTTAGTACAGTGTAGCATTCATAGCTATTAAGGAATGTGTATGGCTACGTTGTCTATCGGTAGATCTTGGTATTGGAAAACTATCTTCTACCACCATTTTTTTCAATGATAGTCAGAGTGTATATGCAGTCGCGCAGACTCTGATTTTTATTGCATGGATACAACACAGTTAGGTGCATTATCATTATAGCATGCATTTGATGTATAGACATTGGGCTTTTGCACTATTTAAGTATTCAGTTTATAAACATTGAGGGGGGAGTCTTGCTACCTCCAATAAAGATTTTGATGTTGCCTCGTATTAGAATAGTTGGATGCCTTATTACATATGTAGTACCTATCTTGAAATTTAGTATGTAGTGTCACAATTGAGCATATTTCAGCATTGCCCCAGCTTCAGCATTGGTAAGCAGTGAAGCAAAAATGTGTTTTCCTTATGTTTGTCCTCCTACACTGATAGTTATTGGGTATGAATTTATGACACTATGGTGTTAAATAGTGGTAACTATTTTTGACAGTAACCACTTCAAGTTGTTGTGATGTTGAGTACAGTGTAGCATTCACAGAGCTATTAAGGAATGTGTATGGCTACGTTGTCTATCGGTAGATCTTGGTATTGGGAAGCTATCTTCTACCACGATTTTTTTCACTGACAGTCAGAGAGTATATGTAGTCGCGTAGACTCCGATTTTTATTGCATGGATACAACACATTCACGTGCATTATCATTATGTCAGGAAAGGCTCCATGTAGGAGAGATTACCTTGACCTATGTGCCTACACATGCGAGAGGTGCAGATGGGTTTACCAAGTCCCTTTTTAAAGCCTTCTGCTTATCCCTGTACATGTTCACACCATTCACTTCTTCAAGGGGTTTTGTTCACCTAGAAATCCTTGGTGTGAACAAACCTATACACGGACACTTTTTACCTTGTGTTGGTAGGGATTTTTCCCTCGTGTGAACATACTCTTATGTGTTAGCCACATCATCCCTAGGGCTAGGGCTTCTATTTGTACTCTTGTACTCCACTCATTTCATATCATTATTATGGAGTATTTTCTAGCTTTTCTTCTGGTCTCTCTCTTGCTCTTTGATCTTGATTTGACTGTGTGTGCGTGTGTGTCTATGTGAGTGTGCAGAGCATCTTCTCCCTCATCCAATAGTCATGTGGGAGCTTGCCCCACTATCAATCCACCATGGTTCTTGCTTTGATCTCTTCAATAGAAAGAAAAGTGTTGGCATTTGTGAAGCTTTGAGAGCTTCCATATCGAGCATAGCTGACTGATTTCCCCTTCATACCAGCTTGCTTTTTCTTGCAGTCTTTCTCAAAATGTCCATATTTTTTACAGTAATAACATTGAATGGAGTTATGAGAAGTTCTACCTCTTCCTCTACCTTTAGAGGAAAAGTCACCTCTACTATTAGAAGAATAAGTACCTTCTTAATAGGTACCTTGATCATTGGTTTTGTTGTTGGATTGGTAATGTCTTCCTCATCCTCCTTTGCCTTTTGTTGTGAAGAGGGCTTTGTCATTGTTACTTGCCGAAGTGTTGCTGCTACCATGGATGTTCTTCATGGCTGCTTTGTCATTGTTACTTGCTGAAGTGCTACTGCTACCATGGATGTTCTTCATGGCTACTTTGTCATTGTTACTTGTTGCTGAAGTGTTGTTGCTACCATGGATGTTCTTTGTGGTTGCTTGTCCTTGATCCTCGTCCCTAAGGATTTGCTCCATTTCATCAAGTGAGGGTTTTTTCCTCAGAATGATGAGGCCTTGAACAAGACCTTCATAGCCTACCTACAGTTCTACCTACAGTCCATGGATGATGATTGTAGTAAGCTCGTTGTTGGGGACATCATGTCTCCCACATCTATCAGTTTTGTGCTGATGCAGATCTTTCCCCCGCTTAATGAGGTCTGTAGCATTCTCATTGGGCTTCCTTTTCTTATTTGTGAGTTTCGGCTGTCAAGGCAATGTCTTGAAGTGCTTTTAGACTCATACACTTTCTTCTTATTGTCCCAAGTTTCTTTGGGAGTTAGCGCCTTCCTCAAATGGCCGAGGATATCATTCTCCACACTCAGCTTTATCATATGGACAACAAACATGGCCTTATTATCCCATTTTGCTAGGGTTTCAACAATTAGATCAATTGGTCTCTCCATATAGAACCATATTCCAACAACCTTGGAAGAATAATAGTGACTCCATCTTTAGTTTCCATGTTGCATAGTTTGTATTATTGAATTTTTTAGCTCCTTCCAAGTGTCGGCTACTCAAGTTGGGTGCCATTGACTCAGGAGAACAGTCAACCAACTGATTCCACCTTCGGGTTCCGACAGCTAGAGCTAGCTCTGATAGCTTACTCTAAAATCTCTTGTGAATTGTAGTAAACCTTGACAAATGAGTAAACCTAGCCAAACACTATATACCAACTCTAGAACGTGGAAAGTTGTGCGGCAGGTGGCGACTGTAAGCAAATCAACGGATTTCTATTATAGGTCGATGGCTTGTCAGGTGGCAGGTCAACTTAGATGGTTGACTTTGATAGTTAATGTAGATGGTTGATTTTGTCATCCCCGTTGGCCGACTGATTCAGGAAGTTGAATCTAGCAGTTGATTAAGGAAACTCGCTTGGTATTCAAAATTGGAAGTAACCCCTTGGAAGGCAAGCTCTATGTCATGCCTACATGAATAATGCAAAAAGAGATATTTCTAGGACGAGGATGGATGGGACACAACCGATTGGGATGCAAGGAAACGACTACACTACAACTAGCCTCAGGGTAAGTTATTGTCCTTTATAATTGATGAAGAGCCAGAGTTGCCAATCTCACCTCCACCACCAGGGGACCAATCCTCTTCACCAACCACAATCCCCCTTCTTATCGACAAACATAGAACCATAGCACCTAAAAAGAGGCCTCTCCTTCACCAAGATATCCCATCCACTCAAGGAGCCCCCCATCTGCACACAGCTCCACAGAAAGTCAAACCTCACCAACTGAGCCTACTAATACCGCTGACACTACTAACACCACTAACTTCCAATAGGTACTAGCTCATCACCATTCTACCCTACCCCCATGATTCTCACTGTTGGGTGCCTACTAAGAAGATCCTCATTGCTACTGGCCTAGGGTTATTATGAGGGTGTTAACACCCCAAGGATTCCCTGAAGATCCAACCTTTCCCCTTAAACCTTGGTAAAACCTACCTTTTCATATTGTTTGAACCTCATGTCGACCTTTGATAAGGTAGCCACAAGCCCACAAGGTCAAGGAGAACCTCCAACAAAGACCCTGGCCCGTCGCCACACCACAAGACAATTGTCTCGCCACCCACCACCTCGTCCTCAAACTACAACTACTTAGTGGGTACCTAAACCTCTCCCATGGCCCAAAAGTTTTATGACGGCAATCGGCAAATCTGGTTACCACCATGACTGCCGACATGCACCCTCCCTTCTCCCAAGCTCTCAGCATTGCAACATTTCCAATGGAGCCAAAGCTAGCCCTAGCTATTGCCGCCAATATCACTCTATAGGATAAGGGGAAAACAAATATAGGATGCCAAGGCTATACCACCCCCACGCACTATCTTCACCACTGATATCTCATCAACCTCGGCTACTACACTTGCCCTTATCTCAACCTCTCTCTCCAACCCCTCATCAACCAACAACTCCCTCTTATGAATGACCAAGGCTTCAAGATGAGCTACCAACCTTGCCCAAACCCAATTGGAATTGCCTTCTTGCTATTGCTAATTGGGCAAGGAGTCTACACAAAACTCGTAATGGGGTGCTGACCATGTAGCCTTAGGGTACAAAACCTATCCACAGGGCACCCCCATGGTTGTTCACTATTGCTAAGCCACGACCATTCACTTGACGAGATTTTGAAATGGACAGTGATGAGAGAATATTCCAAAAGTTCTAATTAACAAGCTTGGAGAATATGAAGGAGAGGATATGAATGCAACCATTCCTATCTCTTACAAGAAGGGATATCAAATTCTAGCTATCCTTGATGGGGGAGAGCAAGAGAACTAAGTCTTGTTTGTTAAAGTGGGGAAAAGTTACCTTTAAACCCATAGAGACCATTTGGAAAATTCAACAAAATGTGCATGGAAATATGTGGAATTACCTTTGAACATAACTTTGTAATTATGGATTTCCATAGGCATACATAATATGATGATATTCTAGGTTGGCCATTCATGAGATAGCTAACATTTATCTAAGCAAGACTGAGCAAATGATAAAGGTCAACTTGGCCAATCATAGTGCTCACCTAGTCACTAAATCTCCTTATAGATCTAGTATTTGACACAACATTTCATTCAAGAAAGTCCATTGCAAATGTGTAAGGGCAAGATCTTGGATATTGAACAATGATGAATCTTTACTGAAAAGATATTTTATATAAATGAACGTGATCTTAAAAAGATTGGAGTAGACATTAAGCACAAAGAAAGAGAAATACCTCCTATTTTCAGACCCATCTTCTTGTGAGAATCGGATGCAACTATTGGCTACCTTGGATGTGATCCAATACAAAATGTAGTTTAGATTCAAGAACGTCGATAGAAAGGAGATTTCCCTTTATATGATGAGTGCATCTTCTTTTATAGGTGTGCCATAAATTAAATCATTTGAAGGCAGTCTTTGCTTCTTTTTGCCCAAAATCCTTGCTACGTCATCCCAGGAGGTTGTTACTAGAGAATCGGATTGGTCTTTTGAAGTTGTGGAGTGATTTTTATCCTATGGATCAACAAAAACTAGGGTCTTACTTTTGGAGCAAGAGAACTAAAGCTTGCATCATCAAACATGATTTTGCATATTTTTCACATTTTAATACTCTGATTTTGCTCAGAAGGTAAGCCAAAAAACCTTAAATTTTTTTTAAACTTTTTCTTGGATTTTGACTCTAAATTCACAAAGCAATTAAATTTTAATAATCATGGTTGAAATCAATTTCTTTCCAAAATCCATTTTTTTGCATGCTTTACACCAAATTTCTAGGTTTTATATCAATTTCATATGATTTTTAAAACCATTTTTGGTTAAAAAATCTTTTTCAAAAATTATAATTAAGTAATAAATTAATAAATTATTGAATTAATCATGATTTGCCTCAAAAATAGGAAAACCAAAAATTTATATTTCCATTGCCCTTTCTACATTCATATCTTAATGAATTCTGATCTAGAAATAGGCAGGGAGGTATTTTTTTAAGGTTTCGTAAAAATCATTTTTCAATATGAACTTTAAAAAATAGCCTAAAATAGTTTCAAAACGTTACTAAATTTTTCTTGATAGTCTGGCATGTCCTACTTTACAATTCTACAAGGTCTCACCAATTTTGACAAGTTTAACATCATTTTCAGAGAAAATTCATACTTTTGTAAGCTTTTTTGGTCTAAAAACTCTAAAATTAGCCCATCTTGATCCCATAATAGAACCTAAACATGTCAATTGGGTTGAATTTTTCTCTCATCATTTTCTACATGGATTTTAGAGAACATATCATCCAAATGTCATTTTGCAACCCCTAGCATAGGTCCCCTTGGTAGGCTCGTCCGAACGTCCTGTAACCATCTAGCCATCTAGCCACGATTGTTTCTGGGATGGGTGACTATTAACCCATTGTAGGGTTAACAAGGTTTGGCTCACCCAATTATATGCCAAAGCATGAGTAATCTACATCAAATTTCAAGGATAGACACACCAAACTCATGTATAAACAAGCTATGAAGCAATGTTGTTCAAATCTCAAACTTGGACGGGTGTCCATAAAGATTTGATGGATAATTAATGGCATTTCCCACTCCAAGAGCATGTGGTAGTGAGCTAGGATGTGCTCCCTAGTGTTGTAATACGTGAATATATTATGAGATAAAGTAATGTATAAGAAATAGGCCAAATAGAAGCTTTGGGTACGTGCCCGCCGACTGCAATTTAAGTGTGTGTGAACACTTATGGCAATGTATATAAGGTAATTTCTCTCATAATGCACGTATACTCTCCCATTATGCAATGGAGCTTTCTCTCTTTCTGAACCTCTCTCTAATCTTCTCTCTAATGTATGCTAGTGAGTGTGTGTGAGTGATTTGTTGTAAGGATATGACCAAGTTCAAGGGCATTCTGTCCTTAAATCATGGGATCGCCACTCGCTGGCATTCATCACACAGTTTAATATATTCTACCACATTTACCATTAAGGTGGGCCACCATAGTCTTGCTATGAGGAATTTATGAGCAGCAATGTCTACTGCGAAGTGTTCACCAGCCTTGGCAGAGTGGCTTGCTCTAGAAGGAAGACATATTTATCTTCCTTCTAGAGTAATTTTTGTTGCGAAGTGTTCACTAGCACTGGTGGAGTGGGCTTGCTCTAGAAGGAAGATATATTCATCTTTGTGGACACAACATCTTATGATTCTGTCTTTCCCTTGCATGTAGAGTTTCCCTACAATCAACTGGTAAGGGGCGGCCTTTTTAATGAGGCACCTTGCTCGGTCTTCTTTGAGGAGTGGGTTAATGGGTAGGACATTGGCAAGAAAGTTTACGATTTCCTCTCCCCATTCAGGAATTAAGCATAGCTAGAACAAGGTGGCCTCTGGCAAGTCTTCATGGACACCCACGGCTCACCATTGGGTGGGGATGCATGACATATAGTTAGCTGAAACATGTTGTGAGCCCTTCCGCACCATGATAGTGAAGCCAGACTCGAGCAAAATTAGCAGCCATCTAGTGATTCTGCCGGTAGTACATGGTTTATTTACAAGGTAAAGGAGAGCTTGATGGTCCACAAAGAAAATGAAATTAGTTTTGCCAAAAGATAATGGTGAAACTTTTTAATCATGTATACCATGGCTAACCCTTCCCTCTCTATGGTGGTGTAGTTTCATTTTGCCTTATTGAGTTGGCGATTAGCAAAACTAATAGGAAAATCCCTATTGTATTTGTTGGGTTGAGCTAGTACACACCCAATTGTAAAGGTGGAGGCATCGATGTGAACATGGAATATGATGTCCCGATTGGGGGACCTCAAGATGGGAGCACTCACCAAGGCTTTCTTTAGGGTATTATACGCCTGTTGGCACTCCGCTGTCCATTCAAAAATGATTAGAAGTCCATAGAGGGGATGAGAAATGTTGGAGTACATAAAGAAGAGATAGTTTATGGTTTTTTTTTAGGTTTTTTGATGGATTAGGATTCTATTTAACAATGATAACCTACTTATGCAAAGGAATTAAGTAAAAGAAACAAGATTAGGTTAAAAATTAAGAAAAATATTCTAGGTTTAAGCAAAAACCCTCTTGATTAGGCTCTCTAATCACCCAGATCTCATTTTTTTAACTCAAACAAGTAGTAATTCTACTCTAAACACAAAGCTATACATGAATCACAACAAAAACATCAATAAAGACCATGAAAAACATCAATATACATCAAAAAATAAAAAAACCGCAATGCCAAAGAGCTTACCTGGCACCGGGCTATATGGAGACTCCATCGGATTTGAATCAAAGATGGCGTAGACAAGAAGCGCATATGGTGCTCCTTAGTAGTAGTAGCGCCAAATATGTTAAGGAAACCCTACCCTAACATGTCGTGAGAAATTGCCTACTATCGACCGAGCTTGAGAAAGGCTCAAGAGCTCCACCATAGCTGCTCTTCACCGTCATCCCCCCGCACTCGTTCACCCCGAGGCGGTTGCTCTAATCCAATGGGTGATGCCACCTCTCTTGTTGTTTTGCAAAGATCGTATGTGGGATCTCTGGGGAGACAATCGTGTCGGTGGCCTAATCACTCAAGCAAGAGAGAGAGAGAGAGAGAGAGAGAGAGGAAGCAAGAGCAAGAGGGAATAAGTGATTAGCACTAATCACTCCCAAACCCTATTCCTAAGCATACCACACATGCTAGATTAGAGTTGCAAGAGAGAGGAAGAGAGAGAACATGCCACTTCTATTACACAAATGGGAGGATGAGTTTCAAATAAGAGAAATTGGCTTTTATAGTTCCAAGCCTTTTCCCACTAGGCTGCCCGAGAGAGTGAGTGATCCAAGGCGACCAAAACATAGTTACAAGGCTTTCTCTATGGTTTGGCACACTGACCAAGATCATCTTATCTGTCCTTTGAAGCTCAATACTTGGGAGCATCTTAAGGGAATTTCCATCATCAAATGATGGGATTTATGATATAGCACAGGTGCCCATCACATAACTTTGCAGACATACTTGTCGTAGGAATGTGTTAACCAATATGTGGTTAACACACACTTACCAAATTAATGCTAATGCTAGGATTAGCTTCATGTGTTTTCCCCATTGTGCTCATTCTTAGAGGACAGTCCTTGTAAATATGGTCTATTTTGCACCCCATGCATAAGGGAGTTAAGGTGGAGGTACTCACATGGGGGTACTAGCCATACCTTTTTTAACCGGACACTCAACCACTTGGTGAGGTCTTGCACAGTGATAGCATTGTATGGGTGGTTGTTTGGCCATGTTATTCAAGTTCCATCCCCTGTAGATTTAGGGTTGATAGGTACACAAGGTACATCTGGTCTCTCTTTATCATATAGTGACCCTCAAGATCTGAGAGGGTGGACTGTTTGATTCAAAGGGCTTAAAGGTGTTCCCTTCTGTGGCCTCCCCCTCATCACTTTTTTCCAAGATTTAAGTCATGGAGGTGAATTGACAAACAAGGGTGGTTTGAGGTAGTGGGGGGTATGGTGGAAGTGCAGGGGGTGGTAAGGGCACTTTGTGTACCTTAAGGATTCCTCTCTGAGCTACTTCATGGCTTGGTTGAGGCACGTTATGCAGTGCTAGTGCTAGCAAGGCCAGCAATTGTCTAGGGTTTATTGGCAAGGCTTGGGGTAGGGCTCGGGCTTGAGAAGCTCTTTGATGGTAACAATTTGTAGTTTCATGATTGTCCCATCTTTGGAAATAAGCACAATAGAGAGTGGGATGGGGTCTCAAATGTGGACACTCCATGCTAGTATGGTTAGCTTGGCAAATCGAGCACCATACTAACTCCCTTTTTGGATAAAGATGGGGTTGGCCGACTCGATCCCGTCCTTGGCCTATTCTCCAATGATGTTGGGTCATTTGCTACATCAAGGCTTCTGCCAATTGTTCTACCTGTTGTTTAGAGGAGGACGCTTTCCCTTTCGCTTCAGATCTTATGCTAGTGGTTTTGAAAGATGTCTCGGATGTGCCCTCATGCAATTCTTGGAAACGAGTTCCCTTGAAATTATCCTTAAAGTCCATGGCACTCCTGCAACATTTCTCAAAGGAGGTGTGAGCTAGAGTGTATAAGGATTTGTGCAAGGGTACATCGTCAAGGCCCTTGAGGAACCTCCCAAGAAACCTTCATCACAGAACTTGTCTCTGTTATTACAACGAGAGAGGGAGTTATCTCACCCCATTGATATAGTCCTAGATGGATTCCCCATTCCTCTGTTTCACATTGTGTTGATTTGGTGTATGGGAGCTACTATGGTGATTGAAGGAAAGCATGAGTACATGCTCATTGTAATTGATAAAATGATAGTGGCATGAGTTCATGCTAGACACATTGTAAGTGCCCCTACCCTTCCTTTTGAAGCTTACATCCGCATCCACCTCACTTTTTACTCACTTCAATTTCCTAGCATCTAGTATGTGCGTGAGGGTCCCTCCGGCATTAGAGGAGAGGCCCGGGTTGAACATGGATTGAATTCATTGTGGCGTGATTGTTGGGTAAAGCGGTATGGTGGGGGATTAGGTACATTGGTGGATGTGAAGACATGGCCCCAACTTGTGCCTAGAATCGACCTAGGTACGAGGGTGGGAAGGCTTGGCCGGGAGATCGGCAACAAGCACAAAGCACTCCTCTGACATACAACTTGGCTACATTATTGCAAGCATGCCAAGGCTATGGAAGCCAAATGACACTTGATGGGGCATGCAGTGGACACTTGGATGTGATCAAAGCATGTGGGTTGCATTGGCGAGTGAAGTTGTGAACACTTGGTACGTTGCTCATGAATGGACATTGGGCAAATGCTAATGGATTGCTATTGGGATTTGGTCCATTTTGTGGGGGAGATTATGCCCAATTTTTTGTGGTTGGCCTACACCCTCCTGTAGTGAACACAGAAGTGCAATTTAGTCCTAAACCACTCAAGATCTCTCAAGGGTATTAAGAAGCATTGAAAGGGCATCTTAAGGCAAATCTAACAAGCCATCAAGTGGTTGATTTGGACATCGTAAAAGGGCTAGTTTGGTCAAACTAAAAATTCTAATTTAGTCCAAATAGTGAAGACTGAATTCAAGGCATTTACATAGCTTAAGAGTACTATCTAAGAGCTTCCAAACGAGCCAACAAACTCCCGATTTCGTTACCATTTGTTGGTCAACCTCACATAGTTGACTTTTTAGAAAAAGTCAACAAACTCCCGATTCCATTACCATTTAGTGGTCAACTTCACATAGTTAACATTCCGTTACCATTTAGTGGTCAACCTCACATAGTTGACTTTTTAGGAAAAAGGTCAAACAAAGACATATAGGGTTGATCTTTTCTAGACTATCTTTGCATGGTTGGAATCTATTATCCAAGAGCTTCGCCTGGACATAAAGAACACCCAATTTGGATACGGGGAGAAGCGGGAACCAAAAGTCAATCCTTTGTAGAAAAAGTTAAAATGGAGAGACATAGGGGTGGTCAAAAAAGTGATTCAAGGTGTTAACAGTGTTCCTCTCATCAAGACAAACACGACAAGCTAAAAAACTCCCAATTTGGTTGTTGTTTGCCCTACTAACCACTTGGTAGCATGGGAAACCGTGGGAAGGCCACCGAAAGCTCAAGCACAAGTGCCCATGGAGTGGAACCACGTTAAAGATGTTGGAAATGAGGGGGTTAGTGATGGATTGGCACATGTGGTCGACACCCCATTGGGAGATGAACCACATGATCAAAATGTGGCACCACATTCTATTCTTGAACATGGACAAAACTCAAGGACAATGCAACAAGAACGGATACCTCTACATGACATTAGTGGACAAATCATGAATGAAGGCATACTAGTGCACACTAGTGGACATGATCAAATCTCATTGGGGGGAACATCACCTTGGATATGTTAAGGATTAGTCTCCTCGATACAATCAAGGATGCACAAAGAGATGCCCAAAAGGAGGTGCTCTATATTAGTAGTGAGCTTGTGTGTCAAGGCAATGAGAATGCCAAGTTGATGCATCAAATAGTGGATAAGATGGACGAAAAGTTTGCAACTCTTGAAGACCAGATTTTGAGTGTGTAAAAGGGTGTGGACAGATCTGACCATGCACCAAATCCACATAGGAATCTTGGTGGTATGCAAGGAATGTCAAATGTGCCTTCAAGAGACCATCAAGGTGGGAATGCTTCGGTTTCTAGGCTTGGAAAGCAGTCCGCAACGTTGGATCCCATGGAGGGCTCTTCAAGGGGCGTACACAATGTGAGTGGGAGACTTTTGGAATGGAGTATTGAGGGGTTCATGGGACATACCACACACTACCCATGGATGTGCTACATTGAAGTCACCAAGGGTCAAAGATGTGAAGGACAAAATTACACTTCCCAAGTTCATAGGGGTGAACACAACCACCAAAGAATTGGAGGAATGGATTAGCAAGATGGAGATACTTACATTGTATCCCCGTGAGGAGGTGGACAAAGTAAAATTTACCGTGTTGCATTTGGAAGATTATGCCCATATATACTGGCAGTGTACTCAACATGAGGGTATGCACTTTGACACTTGGGAGGCATTCAAGGATGCCATGTTCCAAAATTTCACATCTCCATTGGAACAAGTTCAATTGGTGGGACAATGGTACAATTTGGGGCAAAAGGGGAGTTCCATCAAGGAGTAATCAATTTAGAAAGATCTTCGTGTTTTAAGGGGGAATGAATGAGTACAACAAAATGGTGAAATACATACGTGGATTGCAATCATCACTTGGGGCTGATTCGAAGGCTCAAAGACCCTAAACTTTGCAAGATGCCATGTATTATGCAAAGGTCTTTTAATCCAAGTATAAGGTGAGTGTTGCCAATAGATGGGATGTGGGGACAACTAGACCATCTACTTTCAGCCAAATGCAGTTAAAGGGCCAACTTCTACCTCTACTACATCTTATGTACCTCGTACAAGCTTCACTCCAACCCCTACTCCCATACCAAAATATCCTAGTGTTTATGGACAAGGAATGTGAAATGGGGTGGCTCTATGGCCAAAACCTCCACCCAAAAGTGATGCCAAATCCTCTTCCCTTCAAGGCAAGGGGATTAAGTAATTGACACAAGTGGAGATGGATGAGAAGAGCAAGAAAGGGGTTTGCTATCTATGCAATGAGAAATTGAGTCCTGAGCATAAAAAAATATGAAAGCCAGAGGAGATACGGGCTAACATGATCTATGAGGGGGTTGACGATGAAGAGGCACCATTGGAATACATGGATGAGGTTGAATTTCAGGATTGTGGTAATGATGTGATGGAAGAGCCTACTCTTGACCCTTGTCAAGAGTTTCCATTTGATATGGGTGAAGAGGATTGGGAAGAAAGTGAAACAAAAGAAAGGACAGCCATGCTATGTGCCATTTCACAAGAAGCTACAGTGGGATGCAAAGGTTCCAACACTTTGAGGCTCATGGGGAAGATTGGGGGTAGATCAATCCATATACTTGTTGATTCAGGGAGCACACATAGTTTTGTGAACTCTAAATCAAAAAATTCTTTGAGGCTATGCCCATGGGAGATGATGTAGCCTCTAAAAGTGGGGGTTGCAAATGGACAGCATGAGCTGAGCAAGAGTTGGGTTGCAAGGATTTATTTTTTTGATTATGCGTATGATGCCCGTTTGATTGTGTTTGACATGGCGCCCATTGATGTGGTGCTTGGATGTGATTGGTTGCACATTTTGGGCATGTTTTCATTGGATTTGAAGCTCATGAAAATGTGGTTTATGCATGAAGGCAAAGAGCTATGTTTGGATGGAATTCGCAGCCATGAATTGACCTTGTTGTCTATGAAGCAAATGAAGAGAGAATTGAAGAGCTTATGCCTTGTTTACATGCTACAACAACTCACTCGTCAAGAAGAGGATAATGGACTACAAATACATGATGAAGGGGATGCCTTGTTGCAAGACTACAAAGATGTGTTTGAGGCAACAAAATTCTTGCCACCTACTAGAGAAAATGACCATGCCATAGAGCTTGAGAAGGTTGCAAAACCAGTCAATATGCCTCCCTACATGCTTTCAAAGGTTGGGTGGGAGGAGGTAGCAAAGCAAGTGGATGAACTTTTGGAAATGGGGTTCATACAACCAAGCCAATGACCCTTCGCCTCACCCATCTTGTTGGTGAAGAAGAAGAATATATCTTATAGAATGTGCATCGATTATAGGAATACCAACGAGATCACTATAAAGAATCGATATCCCGTTCCAAGGGTTGATGATTTACTTGATGAGTTGAAAGGAGCAAAATATTTATCCAAGATAGATCTCAAGTCCAAGTACCATCAAATAAGGATGAAACAAAGAGATGAGTTTAAGACAGCCTTCGGGACTGAATGGGATCTATTTCAGTTCATGGTTATGCCCTTTGGTTTATCAAATGCTCCGGCCACATTTCAAGATCTTATGAACAAAGTTTGGAAGCCATTCCTCTACAAATCAGTTTTCGTCCTTTGATGACATACTTGTGTATAGAAAGTCAAGAGAAGAGAACTTTATGCATGTGGAGCAAGTGTTGAAGGTGATGAGAGAGCACAAGTTGTTCGCCAAACAAAGCAAGTGCACATTTATGTTATAAAAAGAGGTGGAATACTTGGGTCACATTGTGGGCAATGATGGCATTAAGATGGAGCCCAAGAAAGTACAATGTGTCAAGGAGTGGCCTGCGCCCACCAACACTACCCAACTAAGGGGATTTCTAGGACTATCATCCTTTTATAGAGGTTCATACACCACTATGCTCACATGACAACCCCGCTTACCGATAGGCTTAAGAAGGAATCATTTTTTGGGATGTTGTGGCCGATAAGAGCTTAAGAAAGCACCAATTTCAGCCCCAATATTTGTTTGCTCTGATTTTTCTAAGCCTTTCATTATACAGGTTGATGCAAGTGGGAGAGGAATTGGTGCCAAGAGCATGGGGTGGTTTCTTATGAGAGTATAAAGCTCACTGAGAAGGAGAGGGAGCTTCATGTCTCTGATCAAGGAATGTTGGCCATTTTGCATGCCGTGAAGAAGTGGCATCACTATTTATATGGTGGGCATTTCAAAGTAAGGACCGATCACCGGGTACTTCCTCACCCAACAAAACCTTTCTCCAAAGCAAAAGAGATGGCTTGCTACCTTGAAAAACTATGATTTTGAGATCTCTTACACGGTGGGAAAGGACAATGTGGTGGTGGATGCACTTTCTAGGATGTGGGCTTGCACTATACATGCCATTTCAGAGGTGCATCATGATTTGATTCATGAGATACAAGAGGAGTATTTGGTGGATGACATGGTTGGTCCAATGTTTCAGAAATTACAAGGGTTATGTGATGAATATCCACATTTTGAGGTGCGCAATGGGTTACTATGGTATAAGGGAAAGGTCTATTTGGTCCCTCACTCATCCTTCAAGCTAAAAATTCTATAAGAGATGCTCTCTTCACCCATGGCAGGTCATTTGGGAGTGTTCAAGACCTATGATAAGATACAAAAGAGTTTCTTTTGAAAGGGGCTTTGGAAGGACGACTGTGAAAAAGTGTTTGTCTTTCCAACACAAAACAGGAATTCAAACCAATTTTCGAGAGGATTGTTGCAACCATTGCCTCTATTATGGAAGGGAAGTGGACACACATAGCCATGGATTTCATTACCGAGTTGCCCACCACTACCACTACTAAGCAAGGGTGGAATATTATCTATGTGGTGGTGGTCGATAAAGCGATTCATTTCATACCCACAAAGGTGCAATATACAGCTTCTATGGTGGCTTAACAATTTATGAAGCATGTAATTAGGTTGTATGGGATGCCCAAGCAAGTGGTAAAAGCAATAGGGATGTCAAGTTCATGAGCCATTTTTGGAAGAGTGTCTTTGAGTCCATAGGGACTACACTCACCCCAAGCACGGCCTATCACCCACAGGATGGCCACAAGTGACTTGAAATCTATTTGAGATAGTATTGTTATGACACTCAAGCTTCATGGGATAGATAGTTGCACTTAGCTGAATTTTGTCACAACAACACTTATCACATGAGTATTGGTATGTCTCCATCTGAAGCCATGTATGGGTATAAGATGCATATACCTTCTATTGCATTCAATGAGGAGAAGGTGAATCCTCAAGCCAAAGAGGAGATTGAGAAGATGTGTGCAATATTGCAAAGGTGCAAGGATAACATGGCTAAGGCACAAAATCAAATGAAGCAATATGCCGATGAGTCAAGGAAGCATGTGGTGTTCAAAGAAGGGGATTACGTATTCTTGAGAATCCCTAAGTCATGGTATGCTTCATTGAAGGGAGACACTAATACAAAGCTTGCTCATCACTTTTATGGACCTTACTTGTAAGGTGTTGAGAAGAATATGTGAGGTTCCCTACCAATTGTTGTTACCCTCTACCACGAGGATACACAATGCATTTCATGTGTCACACTTGAAGAATTACGTGGGACCTCAATTGGAAGTGGTTGATGAGCTACCACCTATGGATGAAGAGGGAATGATTCAATATGTGGCGGAGAAGGTGATTGGAATGAGGGAAAGACACCTTCATAATAGGTCTATTGTTGAGTACCTTGTGAAGTGGACAGGCTTGCCTAATGAAGAGGCTTCTTGGCAGTCCGAGGGCTTCATGAATTCTGTTTTCCATTAGGGATTCGTGCTGCTTGCTGCCCAGCTTCGAGATCAGCGCCGCCCTGCAGAACAGATTAGCCTTGCGCCTGCCTATGCCTTCGTAGCCTATTCGCCGCCTTGCAACGCCCAGTGCCACCTGTTCACTGCCCTGTTCGCCGCCCTGTGCCGCCCTACAACTGTCCTGCAAAACAGCGCCACCGTCGTACAGATCTGCAGCCCGACTGTACCTGGTACCTGCTGCAGTCCGCCGTCGTGCAGATCTACAGCCTGACTGTAACTAGTACCTACTGCAGTCTCCGCCGTACAGATCTGCATCTTCCTCTGTCACCTCCTCGAAACCAGTGCCACCAGTAACGTTTTGCTATTATTTCTAATTTCTATCAACAAATATTACAGAAATTGCTGAAAAATTAGCAAATTGACAGCCATCTGGAGCTCCTACAAGCAATGGGTCATAGTGGATAAAGTGGGTACAGCTGTATGGCATTTTTGGACAACCATATGCATGGATTGAGATGATGGCATGAGGGATGTCATTGCTGTAAATTTAATGTATGGACAGCCATGGCCATTAGTGTACTTCACCACTAATCAATCAAAGCTCAACAAGAGTCTGTGGGCTGATGGACATCATAGAGTAGTCCATATGTACATAAAATAAGTGGACAGCTCATATATAAATACACATACACATACATGCACACACATATATAAATACACATACACATACATGCACACACTCGAGTGCCATATGCACATACACATGCATGTATACATGTGCACACAAGCACACGTGTATGCACATATGCACATATATACACGCATGCATCCACACATTAAGGCACTTATATACATACATGCATCCAGACATTAAGGCACACAGATATGCACACATACTATCGTGTACACACACACTCTCTTGCTTATATGCACACAGAAACACATACACATGCATATACTTAGGCGCGTGTACACACAAGCGTATACATGGTGCATGCACATACAGAGTTGACACACATAGTCTCACTGTGAGGGTAAGGTGAGCTGTATTTATTAAGGCTTTAATAGATAAGTGTGCACTCACATAGACATGTGCACGCACGCACACTATTGACACAAAAAGGCGCACACTCTCACACACACATAATTGGCGTGCATACACTTGACACACACATACACTTCCAGTGGGCTTCTACTCATGCACACACACATAAACACACACATAATCGACACACACACTTGCACGTGCACATAGAATTGAAACATAAATAATCACATACACGCATGTGCATGCACACATCGACACATGTGCACACACACATGTACACAATGCATATACACGTAAAGACATACACACGTATACACACACTCTTGCCTGCTTGCATGCACACACACACACACACACACACACACACACTTGCATGCTTGCATGCACACACACACACACACACACACACACACACACTTACACACTTGCATGCACACACACACACACACAACAAACATATACACATGCATGCACACTTGAGCGCATATGCACGCACACGTACATGTATACACGCACACGTGCACATATGCACACACACACATATGCACACACAAGTGCATGTGCATGTACTCATATGTACACACAAGTGCACGTGCATGTACACAGACACACACGCATGCACGTACATACACATGTGCATCCACATACACATGTACATAGATGCACACCCACATTCTCTTACACATGCGCACATAGAGACATACACATGTATACATATAGGCGCATACACACACTCTCATGCATTCACACACACATACATACACATGATGCACATACACACTCTCATGCTTGCGCGCGCATGCACACATGCACACACGTAAATACATGCACATGTACACATTTGTACATGCACACACACACACACACACACACACACATATGAACACATATGCACATAAAAGCATACATGCATGTGCACACACATACACACATGCATGTATATACATGTATGCATCCACATGCATAGGCACACAGATGGGCACACACACTCTCTTGCATATGTGCACATAAAGACACATATAAGTGCATGGACACACAAAGCATACACACAATGCTACACATGTACATATGATTTTGTCGGTACACACAATCATATGCATGCACACATAGAGTCGATACACATAGTCTCAGCGTGAGGGTAACATGAGAGTCACCTTCATTAAAGCTTTAATACATAAAGGTGCACTCACACAAACATGTGCATGCACACACTATTAACACATCAAGGCACACACACAGAGTTGGCATGCACACACACGCGACACACACATGCACACATATACACATACACTTCCACGTGTGTGCACATGCATAAACACATAGAATCAACACACGCATAATTATACACATGCACATAGAATCAACACATACATGTATATGGATACACGCACATACACACACATGCACATGATGTGTACACACATAAATGCACACACACGTATACACACATTTGCATGCTTACACACGCACACACTTGCACACATGCATAACACATAGACATAGACACACGTATAACACACTTGCACACACACACACACACACACACATGCACATGCACGTGTATGCAAACACTCAAGCATGCAAACTCACATACGTGCATGTATGCACGCACACATGCATACACAAGTGTTTTTACATACCTACACACATTTACACGTCCACACGAGAGGAACATGTATTCATTTTGTGCTGCATTATGTATTTATATGTATACACAAGTGTTTGTGCATACTTACACATGTATACACACCCACATGAGAGGAGCATGTATTCATTATGTATTTAT
>NC_141070.1:54145416-54220416 GCF_041138505.1 Cibotium barometz
GCTGTGCGCTTTTGCCGCACAGGTCATAGCTGGGGACTTGCCGAGCACCGTATGCGAGCCACGAATGGCTGCAAGCATACAACCAGGGAAGGAAGCTCAAACAGAATGCCAAAGGGTGTGTCACTCACCGCTTAACCGCCGCCTTGAAGGATTCCCGCGTCGCAGCCGTGAAGGAGGAGCCGCCGTCGCGCCGCTCTACCGCCTCGCCACCGCCGCCGTGCCGCTACACAGTGCGCTCGATCGCTCTCTCGCTCTCTCTCTCTCTCTCTCACACACACACGCAGGAGAAGGAAACCAAAGAGATAAGGCAAGAGCACTCTTGTATTCATAACACATGAGAATGAGGATTTTAGGGTTACATTTGACTCTTATAGGTGACTTGGCCGTTCACACTTGGGCGCCCATACATGGCCGACCGACCCTAACCCTTATCCTACTGATATCCAAGGTGCGCCTCTCATCGGCGATCACCCAATCCTTTTATCCTTAACATATGGTGCCGACAAGCCCGGCCCATGACTCAGAATATTTAAATTAATGATGTAAAACATAGTGCGTCCGCCCCATGGGTTAACATGCCCCCCTTCCTGATGTAGATTCCGTCCTCGGAAGCTATGGCATGGTAAGCTCGAGAGGGTTGTTGTGGTAGACCGTCTGCAAAATAGGGAAGTAGAGTGAAAGTATGCTAGAATTCAAAAGATATAAAGTGTAGAAATTCAAGCATGCTAGACCACAATGGATGTTGCTATGAGAACTTAGTTTAAGGGTCACATGAATGAGCTAGTGTAGCAAATTAACAGGAGTTTAGAATTATTGAAAGTAAATCAAGAGTAAGCAAGGTGTCAAAGGTTAATCAAGGTTTATAAGTGGCCTAAGTCAAGGAAAATAACCAAGCTTAATAAATAAACACATGACCACACTGTGTCTACTCTAAGAACAAGTTAATACCACAAGCCTAGGGAAACAAGAAACATCAGAGTTACAGGAGCTTTTTGCCTCTCTTTTTTTCTTTTTTTCTTTTTTTTTGCACGTGACAATTTTTACACACAATGGCGACCTTCCTAAGGCAAAACTAACATCGATCCTGGTACCATGTTTAACACAAGGCATTATCCAGGAATCTATTAGCTCACTTTAGGCAAGGCTACCCCCTACCAACCAAGGCATCGGTCTGGAGTAGAATACTCCTCGCCTACCAAGTATCGATAAGGCGATAGTCCAACATTAAAGCACATCATAGACTTGTATTGCCATTTATTGTAGGCTTTTTTTTTTTTGGTTTCTTTTGATCTTCGCTCCTGAACTAAAATGTGTTCTTACATCCTTACGACAAGGGGTAAAAGCTATGTCCTAGAGGTCAACACACACACAGCCAGGTGTTCAAACATTAAGATGGTTTGACCCTAGACCTAAGACAATCGTATTCCAAGGTTAACTAAAGACGTCATGCTGCCTAGGAATATTTCCAATAAAGTTAAGCTCATTAATGATTTACACTAGTATGCAAGCAACTTCAAAAACTAAGTAGTACATTGACAATTTCCATGTGGTCATGCCTTATAGTTTATGAAATTAATTGAACAGTAAAAACGAAAGAGAGTGGGTATGGAAGAATTACACCTGTAATTGGAGATCTCCTTGATTCGATGAGACAGCTTGCAATTTGATGTAGATATATTTTGATGAACGTTGCGGCAGTCTCAGGACTTAAAAGCGAACCCACCTCAAACTTTTTTAACCTGTACAATCAACTAACAAGCACTATACCTTGAGAGGCACATCAGTGTGAAAATTTCAAGATTTGTTTAAGGAATCTAAACTAGAAAAAACTTGGAAACGCTAACCTACCTACCAGTCACCACACTACTACTGAGGATACGGTAAGAGGATGTTGTAGAGTCCTGGCTCTAGCCCTAAGGCTAAGCCTCTATCCGCATCATCCAAACAAATAAAGTCAACCTCAGTAGTACCATGAGTTTCATCCGTCCATTCATCATTGTCAGATATTTCCTTTTCATTTTCCCATCCACATAAACTCATCAAAAATGTAACCATGCGAGGATAGTCATCTTGTGGAAAAGGAAAGCATTGGGCTATCGGGGATATGTCCTCTACGGAGTAGGGGTCAGTCATGGTCAATAGGCGAATTATTCTAATTCCTCAATATTTTCCTCTCTGGCTAGTACATCTATATGATCCCATTCAGTTTTAATTACAGGATAGCACATGTGGAATATCTGAGAAAGGTACAGATGATACCTCTCACCAAAGGTAGGAGTGGATGAAGTGTATGATGATGGGGCATCTGCCATATCTGCAAACACAGATATAGCATCAGTAGGTTTATGACAGGACAATCTAGTTCTTGATTGTTTACGGATATTTCTCTTGTTTTTGTGCTCTTGCTCTTTTTACTATTTTTTGTTTTTCTTTTCTTTGTTTTTGTTTTTTTTAAATGTATGAAGCTATATATATACATCCCCTTGAATTTGGCAATTACATGGTCAGGGGAGAAGGTTATAAGGAGGAAGCATTAGAATGTCGAGCGTGAGTACATGCTCCCCCTTTCCTTGGGTAGATCATATTATTTGCAATGATGTTGCAGCCTCTTGGAACCAATTTGTCCAGCGGGTCATAGGTTGTGATGTGGGCAGATAGCTTTTTATGACCCTTGTGGCCACATTCAATTGTAGAGATGGTAGTGTACGCTCCCATTGACGAATGGAGGAAATGGTTTCCGACGATACTATTACAAGGGGAGACGTAGACTCATCGGTTTTTTGTTGGGTGTTGGCAAGAGTAGGTGTAGAGCATGTAGAAACTTCTATATCAGCGTGTGCCTGGCATGAGGAGCTAGAAGCTTCATGTGGCTCCCCCCTTCCTGAGCTAGGTGGTAATGATCGATATCGTTTGGGAATCCAAACTAACTCTGGAAGAAGTGGTGTGGAGCACTCTGTTACCTTTCCCTTACCACGATCTTGAATTATCGTTGGGGTGGCAACAATTGGTTTGCAAGATTTTACAGGTGATGTAGAGGGATTCAGCTTATGTTTAGGGACCCAAATCTGGTCATTTCCCTCGTAGTACCCTTGGGCTACTAATAATTTTTTAGGGATCCATCGCGATGTTACATTGCCCTTTCTCGGGTGGGTAGCTGCTTTCCTTTTACGAGGCTTCTTGGTGGCTGAACGAGATTGAGCAGGGGAAGTAGCTGTTAATGAAGCTTTGGGGACCCATTTGTATGTACTCTTTGGCATAGTAAGCGAAGCTTTAGGGACCACCTTGCCTGTTTCCACTCTTGGCGTTGAATCGTTAGAGGGGTGGAAAACAATCAAAGATGGTTTTGCCACTGGACTTTGTGATTTTTCATTATCTAGCATTTGAGTTAATGACTTAGGTGCGGGATTTTGAGCGGTCAGACCTAGTGTTGGTTCTTGCGTTGTGACTTGTCTGGTTGCCCAATCTGAAAAGATGCAGGGGGGAAGAGAGCTTGAGCTCTTGCAAGCACACACACACACTCACAAAACCCTAATAGAGAACACACAAGGTGAGAGGCTGAAAATCATCTTCTTCTCTACTCAACACTCAACACACCATATACAAGAATAAGAGTACACACAATATGAAAGGTACTCAACCAAATACATACACGGGTTCTCTATAATGTGAACCCGACTAAATGAGCTGGCGCTATAACTATGCCAGTCTCTAGAGTGGCTGTCACACAGCCTGTCATCCCACTGGCCGCATATCACCCAAGATCTCACCAACCATGCCAGTGGTGTAAGTGCGGGGCCTATCCCCCAGGCGGATCATCAGTGTCCACCGCCTCACTAGAGCTCGATATCTCAACACTCCCCCTCGAGCTCAACTCCATCTCATGTACACCAAGCGAAGCCCTGAATCTGCGGAGCTTCTCTGTACCCAATGCTTTGGTGAAGATGTCAGCTACCTGATCCTCTGTGCTGACATAAACAAGGTCAAGGTCTCCTGCCAAGACCTTCTCTCTGACGAAGTGGTAGTGGACCTCTATGTGCTTCGTACGAGCATGAAAGACTGGGTTCCTGGCCAACTGTATACTACTAATGTTGTCATAGAAAATGACAACTTGTCTATCCACTGATAGACCCAAATCTGCAAGTAGCTTTCTCAACCAAGCTACCTCACATGCTGCCATAGCAGCTCCTCTGTACTCGGCCTCTGTACTCGATAGAGCAACCGTAGGCTGCTTCTTGCTGCTCCAAGTCACAGCAGCACTCCCCAAAGAAAACATGAATCCACTGGTAGATCTTCTATCTGAGATACTACCAGCCCAATCAGCATCCGTGTACCCATGTACACATATCTCTGTCCCAGTCTCATAGAATAGTCCACAATGCAGAGTAGACCTCACATACCTCAGTATGCGTCTCACTGCATCCAAATGCGGTTTCCGTGGAATCTGCATAAACTGACTCACCAACCCAACAGCATAGCTCAAATCTGGTCTGGTGATCGTCATGTAGATCAAACTTCCTACTATGCGTCTGTACATAGTAGGATCCTCCAAGATCTCTCCTGAATCTGCACTCAACTTGCCATTCTGATCCAATGGCACAGAAATAGGCTTACAGCCTGTCATACCATACTTGGACAACATGTCCAAGCCATACTGTCTCTGCAGTAATCCAATACCATGTGGTGACTTAATCACCTCAATGCCCAAGAAATATCTGAGCTCCCCCAGATCCTTCATCTCAAACTTCTGTCTTAGCAAGATCTTTACATCAAAGATCTCTGCATCATGGTCCCCCGTAATGATCAAGTCATCTACATAGATGACAACAAGCACAACTCCTCTATCACCATGTCTCACATACAATGAGAAATCTGCATTGGCTACATGAAAGCCAATAGTGACAAGATATTCAGAAATCTTGTCAGACCATGCTCTTGGTGCTTGCTTTAAGCCATACAAGGCTTTCTTCAACCTGCAAACATGCTCGGGGTGACCCACATCCTCATAACCAGGTGGCTGCAACATATACACCTCTTCTTGCAAATCCCCATGCAAGAATGCATTCTTTACATCCATCTGATGTAAAGACCATTGCTTTGACGCAGCCACTGCTATCACAACTCTCACCGTTGCCATCTTGGCAACTGGGCTGAAAGTTTCCTCATAATCAATCCCATATGTCTGCGCATATCCTTTGGCTACCAATCTAGCCTTGTACCTGTTTATGCTTCCATCACTATTATGTTTAACTTTGTACACCCACTTGCATCCAATGGCTTTCTTGCCTTCAGGCAATTGCACTAAATCCCAAGTTTCATTTCCATATAGTGCATCCATCTCCTCATCCATAGCTTTCTCCCAATTCACATTTCCAACAGCCTCATCAATGCATGTGGGCTCAACAACCTGCACAACCTTTGCCATATATGCATAGTGATGTTCCACATAACCATCATATGTAAATCTCTGCACAGGGTTCTTCACTCTCCCTGATCTTCGCAGCTTTTCATTCATGGCTTCCATAGCCTTCTTTACACCAGGTGTTCTCATAGCTGGGATCCCAAGCTCCTCATCAAGGCTCATATCTGAGCCACTAGACTCTCCATCAACATGAGAATGCCCTGTAGAAATGTCAGGCATACCAAGGGGCTCAACCACTTTCTCTTTTCCTTTACGTGATGTACTAATCACATTTGCAGGGCTGGTATTATGACGCAGCCTGCCACTCCATGGTCTATCAACAGACCCACTAGATGAGGACTCTCCTGGTCCACTCAAAGACTGTGATTGCTGACCTGCATTCTGTGCAACCACACTTCCACTCAAATCAGCCCCAACAGCTTCTTTTTCAGCAGCATACCAGCTGCTCATCTCATCAAAGACAACATCCCTGCTTACCCTCAACTCACGTGTAGCAGGGTTATAACACCTGTATCCCTTTTGCTCAAGGGAATATCCAATAAACACACATTTTTCAGCTTTCGGATCCAGCTTGGTTCTCAGCTCATCTGGCACATGCACATATGCAATGCATCCAAAAACTTTCAGATGAGATAAATCTGGTTTTCTGCCAGTAAACCTCTCCTCTGGAGTTACATCATGTATGGCTGCAGTTGGAGTCCTGTTCATGATGTATACTGCTGTAGAAACAGCCTCAGCCCAATAGCAATGCGGCATATTTTTCTCTTCCATCAATGCCCGCGCAATCTCAGCAATGTGCCTGTTTTTCCGCTCAGCAACTCCATTTTGCTGCGGAGTGTATCTGCATGTATACTGTCTCCGAATTCCATTCTTCTTCAAAAATTCAGAGAACTCATTGGAGAAGTATTCTCCCCCTCCATCTGACCTTAGGCACTTGACATATTTTCCTGTTTGCTTTTCAACCAAAAACCTGAAATTCTGAAAGTGAGTGAAAACCTCACTCTTCTCCTTCATGAAATATACCCACACTTTCCTTGTGTGGTCATCAATGAAAGTGACATAGTACCTGCAGCCTCCCATAGACACGGTCTTCGTAGGACCCCATACATCTGAATGCACAACATCTAGTGCATTTCTGCTCACATATCTGTTACGTGGAAACACATGCTTTGTTTGCTTCCCAAATTGGCATGCTTCACATATTTTCTGCATACCTTCCACTTTAAATTTTGGCAGCCCTGTCACAATTCCTTTTGTCTGCATAGACTTCAATCTCTGCACATTTGCATGTCCAATTCTTTTATGCCATATGTCTGTGTCTGCAACAACTCCTGAACCATTTGCAAACATCGCAGCACTCATTTCAGGCATGTCTACATCCAACGTAAACATTCTGCCCACTCTGTTGCCTTTTGCAACCAACCTGCACTTGTCTTTGAAATCTTCAACATAACACCCATCAGGGTTAAACCGAACCTGCAACCCCTGCTCAATCATCTGGCCAACTGAAACCAGATTCTTTGTTATGTTCGGTACATGAAGTACATCTGCAAGATACTTCACTTTGCCATCCTGCATAGATAATGGCACATCTCCAATGTGGGCAATTGGATGAGCAGTGTCATCCCCTGTTTCCACAAAACCTGGTCTTTCCGGGTTCTTCATGTCCTTGAACCACTCCCCATGACTCGTCATGTGGTTCGAAGCGCCTGAATCCACATACCATACATTATCTTTTTGTGCTGCATCAACATTTTCAGACATGGCATTTACAACATGCTGCATAACAAACAACCTTTCATTGTCCTCATTATTTCTGCTTGAGGATGCATAGTTGTTTTGCTGCACTTTCCCATTTTGCATGTCAGCCTGCTTCTTATAACATTCTGACTGCACATGTCCTGGCTTACCACAATAGTAGCATTCACGTGCATCATTATATTGCCTTTGCCAATTTCCACGGCCTCTTTGACTCCCCCTGCCTCTGTATTTTCCTCTTCCACCTGCGTGTTGTTGTTGTTGTTGTTGATTCTGGGACTGTTGTTGCTGCTGCTGCTGCTGACCATAATTCTGATTACCTGTTCGGCCACCTCCTTGACCGCGTCCACGGCCTCCTCTACCTCGTCCTCTTCCTGAACTCGTGTAGAAGGCCTGTTGCTCTGAACTGTTTTTACTTTGTGAAGACTGTTGGTCTTCACCCAAGCTCTTCTCTTCGATAATCAGCATAGACACCAAATCTGTAAAATTGGGAATGTTTTCCCGAGTCTGAATGGACGTCTTGAACGCCTTGTATTGTGGCCCGAGACCACGTAGACAGACTTCCACCTTGTCATCATCATCTACTGACACACCAATAGATGCAAGGGATTCCACAATACCCTTTATCTTCAGCGCATAGTCATTCACAGACATGCTCTTTTTCTCCACAGTATGAAGTTCATTCTTCAACTGTATCTTACGAGCCTTGGTATTTGTTTCATAAAGCTTTACCAAGGTGTCCCATGCCTCCTTGGGGGACTTGGCATCCTGAATGTGCCCAATCATGGTGTCCTGTATACTAATGGAAAGCCAATACATTACTTTCCTGGCTCCTTGGTTCCAATCTTTAAACTCTTTCACATCTGCAGCAGTCGGATTTATATCCGGTATCTCCGGTGCCTCTTCATGCTCACCTTCTATGTAGTCCCAATAACCTTTTCCCATCAGGAAATTCGTTAACCTGAACCTCCAAGCATGGAAGTTATTCTTGTCCAGCTTCTCAGCCACAATCTGTGTTATGCCATCATTAGACATCTTGCCAAACACACAATTTTACCAGAAACTGCACTCTGGTTTTTCTGCACAACCTGCAGTATTTTCTGCACAGCGGTACTGGAGTACTCAAATGTCACAATCAGTGACTTCAATGCACATACATACACCCAATGGCAACTGTAGACCTCTTTGCAGCACCCACAGTGTCTGCACAGTCAATCTGTCTTCCTGCAGTTCTTAAAACAGAGTTCTGCAGAGAATCGATGACTTACCCGCAGTGCTCGAAATCGCTTGCTTTCTGAAAAACGGAGGTCCAGACGCGCCCGAAACCCGTTTTCGGCCCGAAAAGTTCAGTCCAAAGGACCAGTCCAAAGGACTGTATAGTTGCCCTGTAGCTTCACTCCCGCGAAGAAAGCTCCTCAATCGGAGATCGTTTGCCGGTGCCTCCCGTAGAGCTCCCGACAAGGGTGTAGTCACCAACACAATAGGGAAGAGTAGTTGCAGCTCTTACCCTCGTACCGCTTCCTGTGGTTCTCTTGCTTGCAGCTCAGCCCTTAGCACGAACCAGGCTCTGATACCATGAAAAGATGCAGGGGGGAAGAGAGCTTGAGCTCTTGCAAGCACACACACACACTCACAAAACCCTAATAGAGAACACACAAGGTGAGAGGCTGAAAATCATCTTCTTCTCTACTCAACACTCAACACACCATATACAAGAATAAGAGTACACACAATATGAAAGGTACTCAACCAAATACATACACGGGTTCTCTATAATGTGAACCCGACTAAATGAGCTGGCGCTATAACTATGCCAGTCTCTAGAGTGGCTGTCACACAGCCTGTCATCCCACTGGCCGCATATCACCCAAGATCTCACCAACCATGCCAGTGGTGTAAGTGCGGGGCCTATCCCCCAGGCGGGTCATCAGTGTCCACCGCCTCACTAGAGCTCGATATCTCAACACAATCGATATTGCACTTGGTGGCCATCATCCATTTGCGCCCTAAGATTACAGTCCCTTCCATGGTACCAGCAGGCATAACCAAAAAGCTTTGAATTATGGTTCCCTTGTCATAGGCAACCGGAGTGTGCAGAATTCATGAGACAGGGGTTTTCTTCTTGTTGATTCCTTGAACTTGGATAGAACTCTTGGTTAAAGGTGGTTTTCCCAGTTGACACCACACGCCATATGATAGCAAATTGTGTTGAGCTCCTGTATCCAATAATGCATTATACAGCACCTCCCCGTAAGGACTCTGTAACTCAATTGGGTATCTTAGAGGTGGGTCAGATTCCAGTGCATCCTCCTCTGCTTCCTCGAAAAATACTTGCGTAATTCCCAAGTTGGCTTCTCGTTGTCTCCTAGCACGCTGTTGACGTTCTTTGGCTTCGACTCTCGCTTGTATCTTTTTAAGCTCAGATTGTTCCTTAGCTGCCTTCTTTTGATGGATTGCATGTAACTCCTCCTGGCTCAGGGGGTCATAGTATCGTTTGAATTTACTCCCATTAAGGAATCCAATGGTTTCAACTCCGTCGAGAGTCTCCACTCTGATGGTACCTTGCGGGGTAATTTCACATACTCTATATGGTCCCTTGCCAGCATATTTGAGCTTCTTCTTTTCGTTTCGCACTCCATACATTAGGACTTTATCCCCAACCTTGATGTCCTTGTCCTTTAGATGGCGATCAAACCATTTTTTCCTTCTATCCTTCTCCACAAGGGCATTGTATACAGCCAATTGTCTTTCTTCGTTTAGCCGCTCAAGGATATACAGACGTTCTGCTAAGGGATTACCATCCCAACCCTCTTGAGTAGCAACACGAAGACTTGGAATGACAAATTCCCACGGCATGACTGCTTCTTGGCCATATACCATTTTGAATGGTGTGCAATTAATAGCCACTTTGTACGCAGTACGATAGGCCCATAAAGCTGTCGTAAGCTTTAGATCCCAATCCGTGCGATTAGCTTCAACTGTCTTTGTCAAAACAGAGATTAAGGTCTTGTTGGTACTCTCGGCTTGGCCATTCGCTTGCGGATAATAAGGAGTAGATTTATGATGGGATATCATGAAATTTGTTGTGAGCTCCTTAATCACTTCATTTATAAAATGCGTACCATTGTCGCTCACAAGTTCAAAAGGACAACCGAAGCGTGTGATTATATTTTCAAAGAGGAACTTGGCTGTTGTCCTCGCATCTGCCTTACGTGTCGCTTTCGCTTCAGCCCATTTGGTCATATAGTCAGTGGCCACAATAATATAGCGAGATTGTGTGTTTCGGGCCGCTGGGCTAATTGGACCTACAAAGTCTAAACCCCACTTTTCAAATGGTTGGTTTACTTTGATTGGATGTAGGGGCATCTGATCTTTCCTCTGGGGTTTCTTATATCGTTGGCATTCATCGCAACCCTTCACAAAGAGTGATGCATCTTGGAACATAGTGGGCCACCAATACCCTGATTGTAAGATCTTTCGCGCAGTTAAGTCTCCTGAGAAGTGACCACCGGCTACGCCCATATGTGCCTCTTGCAAAATGTATAGATACTCATCCTCTCGGGCACAACGCCTAAGAACGTCATCCTTTCCTCTTTTATAAAGAGTCCCAGCTATCAGGCAATAGGGTTCGCATTCTTTGATTAGCTTTCGAGCTAGATCTTTACGAAGCTCCTTGGGTGGAAAGCCATTAACCAAAAAGTTAACAATCTTCTCACTCCATTCAGGCATTGTCTCCACCATGAACAGGGAAGTGTCCGGTAAGTCATCATCAACCCCCGTAGGAGCCTCACCATTAGGTATGCGAGACAAATGATCAGCCATAACATGTTTCTTGCCAGGTCTCACAACAACCGTGAAATCAAACTCAAGGAGAATCAATAGCCATCGTGTGATTCTTCCTGTGGAGCATGGTTTGTTTACCAGATACAATAATGCTTGATGATCCACATAGAAAACAAACTTGGTGGCAAGGAGGTAATAACGAAATTTCCTTACTGCATATATCATTGCCAACCCTTCTCGCTCCGTAGTGGTGTAGTTCAGCTCAGCATCGTTCAACTGGCGACTGGCAAAGCTAATGGGGTAGTCTAGCTTGTGTTCTCCAGGTTGAGTTAACACACACCCAATAGCAAAGTTTGATGCATCAATATGCACATGGAAGAGTAAATCCCAGTTAGGCATTCTCAAGATTGGAGCACTCGCCAAGGCATTCTTTAATAGTTCATAGGCACGGTCACATTCTTCGGTCCAAATAAACTCGATGAGAAGCTTATACAATGGTCGAGCTATCTCGGCGAAGAAGAGAATAAACCTTCGATAATAACCAACGTGGCCCATAAAGCGTTGGACTCCCTTGTAGTTGGTGGGTGGGGGTAATTCCAGAATGACCTTGATTTTACTCTCGTCAGTGGAAATCCCATTTTTGGACACTATATGCCCTAAGATAACTCCGTGTTTAACCCAGAATTGGCATTTGAAAGGATTCAAGGAGATGCGATATAATCTACACCTTTCAAATATTTTTCATAGACACATCAAGTGCTCATCCCAAGAGGAATGAACACAAAGATCGTCTAAGAAAGCTTCACAGAAGTCCCTTAGATATTCCTTAAAGGCCGTGTTTATCAATCGTTGGAATGTTGCAGGTGCATTGGTCAGGCCAAAAGCCATGACGCGAAAGGCAAACACTCCAAACTCCGTGATAAATGCTGTTTTAGCTTGGTCCTCGTCTGCAATTGTGATCTGATTGTAACCCGAGTACCCATCTAAAAAGCTATATGCCTCCTTGCCTGCCACTCTTTCAAGCACATGTTCAGAATATGGCAAGGGGTAATGATCCCTTCTGGTGGCTGCATTAACCTTTTTGAGATCAACGCACACTCTGAGTTTCCCATTCTTCTTTGGTACGATGACTATCGGAGAAACCCATTCTGAGTGCTCAATAGGGTATATGAATCCACATTTTACAAGCTTTTCAATTTCCTCTTGTACAATCTTTACGTACTTAGGATTCATTGGGTAGGGACGTTGCTGGACTGGTTTAGCAGTGCTAATCATTGGAATCGTGTGTTGCACCACCGAAGGTGGAACACCCTTCATATCATGATATGTCCAAGCAAATATGTCCTTGAATTCTTTAAGAAGCTTCGTAAGTGCAGCTTCTTCCGCCTTGGTGAGGTCTTGAGCAATAAAAACTGGTTTAGACTCCTCACCCGGATCTGCTAAGTCTATCTCCTTAACTACCGCAGGGCCATCGTAGACACCGCTACTCCCATTGGTAGGCGTTCGTTGGGCTTTTGTGTAGACTACTTTACGTTCCCCTGTGGTGAATGATTTGAAATGCTCGGGTGCGGGGTGTAAGTCTACTGGTTCTTGTTGTGCCCGTTTTTTTTCTTTTAATTCCGCCTCCTTTTGTTGTTGAGCCAACTCTTGGTTTTGCCGCCTTCTTGCAGTACGACTTAGTTTCGGCTTCTCTTCGATTTCTAATTGGGCGACGTCATGAGGTTGCGGAATACACCACATGACACTTTGGAGATATTGTCCCCAATTATTAGCTATCTTTCGATGAGCATCAATGGCTCCTACATAACTGAGCCATTCTGCAGTGGATCTTTCCTTGTTTATTGCAGTGCGTACATTAGCTCGATAGCGTTGGCGCTTATGTCTCGTTTTCTTCTTACCAAGTTTTTGATTTTTGTTTCTATCAGATTCGGACTCACTTGGTCGATCTTCACTTTCGGATGAACTGCAGGAGGCCACTGTCCTAGGCCTTGAGCACCTTGATTCCACATTTGGGTGAATATTTGATTCATTTTCCCCATCAGGCTCAGGGTCAGTTTCTTCTTGAGATTCATACTCAGAGTTGCATTGGTCAGAGTCTTCGCTACTTTTAGTGTCGGTGGAGTTTGCCACGTTCTCGCCATCAGGAGTCAAGTGCATAACACCTATCATGTTTATTGGCACTAACGGTGGCATATCTTGCCCCTCAGGTGTTACCCAACTTGTGCCTCTATTTCCCCATGTGTCTATGGTTGCCGCTAGGTGTACCCAATCCACGTTATCCGACTCAGTCATACCCGGTAGGACATCCATGTAAGGAGAATCTTTTCCATCATCAGTCTCTTTTTTGCATGTATAGCAATACCTTAATGGGGCGGAGTGAATAGTGGTATCTGATCGATTATCAATGATAACCTTGCTTCCTAAAGGATGCGCACGACCATTCTCAAGATCAACTCGAATGACAGAGTCCTGGAATTGTAGATAGACATGGTTTTTCGACCAGTCATGCACCATTTGTGCTTCCCTCATGAAAGGACGTCCTAAGATCATTTGATATGACATAGGATGCTTGGAGAAATCCATTACAATGAAGGTATGTCGTACCTTGTATCCCAGAACCTTGATCTTAAGGTCACTTAACATTCCAATAGGTTTAGCAATAGTTCCATTTGCCATCTTAACCACTATGTTTGTGACTTCGAGGTGAGGCCTTCCCATAGATTCCCAACAGTTTTTAGTCACAATGCTCACTCCAGCACCACCATCAAGGATTCCCTTTAGAGTTAATCCCTTGGTAGTAATGGGGAGGGTTGCATTAGATTCGTCACCTTCAAAGTACTGTCCCAACTTGTTCACAGGTATTTCAACGACCGAATCTTCATCTAGGTTGGGTTGTAGATCCCAATGCTCCCCTTCATCTTGAAGCGTGTCGGGTCTATCCATATTTGCAAATTGTGGTAGCCCCGCCTTTAGTTCTCCATTGAGAAATGCCCGAAGAGCTAAGAATAGCTCAGGATCTCCGTATAATTTGGATATGATCGTGGTTCTGATTTCAGAGGACATGAAATCCATTAGCTTAGACACATTCAACGGTACTTTTCGAGACATCGCCCCTTGACTAGGGACTGGTGAAGATGGAATCACTTCCTCTTCGATGGGGTCAGGCATTCCCTCACTAAACATTCTTTCCAGCAAGAAGGGTGTTTGCCCACTTCCGGATGTCCTATCCTCACTTTCTTCCCGAATGATACTAGGTATCGCTAACGGTTTATGGTTCCTGTGAGGTTGAACTTGCGTAGGAAACACTGTGTCTGGAATTTTGATTTTTCTCGGGTTTGGCTCCAGTTCTCTTTGTGTTTCTTCCACCAAACCCCTTAAGTGTTGCACTTGTTCAATCTCCTCAACTGGATTTGGGTAAGTACCAATCTTTTTCTTGAGGGTTTTTGGCCCACGTGGCTTGTCTTGGGGAGTCTCAGTCAGTTTAGGTGGACGAGAGGGCATTAACTGACTTGGTTGTGGGGCCGAGGAAGTTTCCTTCTGTTTCCCCTTATTTATGTACTCGCTTGATTCTCCGTCATTGAGCTCCCGAGTGGGTTCCTCCCTTAAGGTAGTGGCTTTGGTCCCCATGGTTTCTATTGAATCGGAATCATCTTCAGGATCATTCATATACACGGGGTCGTCTCCCGTCCCTGTGTTAGTCTTTGAACTGGGCTTGGAGCTCGTGGCATTAAGCGATCTCTTTCGCCGTGTTTTCTTTTTCTTTGCCTGAGCGATTGATGCAGTATCCCTCTCTTCAAGAATGTAGTTTTGATTTTGAAGCATTGACCGTGTAACTACATTCACGGGTACAATGGGTGTGGTTCCTCGTGCTTGGTTGGTGACCTCAACCAAATTCAATGGCGTAATCTTGGGTGCATTAGGATTATGTGGACATTGAGCGATCAAATGATCTATGCCACAACGATTACATGTAAGTACCGGCATTCCCGATGTGCTCCCTTGATTTGGTTGCATTTGAGTGGCGATCTTCTGTAGCCTATTAGGGCACTCCGCTACACGATGCGGTCCACCACACTCGTAGCATTGAAGAGGTGGTCTCCTTGCCATGGTATTAAGGTTTTGCCCTCTTGTGGCAAGAGCAGCCGCTTGATATACAGGCTTGACTTGCCCGAAATGATCCTCCATGTAGTACTGGGGAATCATTTCAAATGTATCAATCCCGTATGGAGCAGTAGGGTCTATCTCCTCTTCATAATCCCCACATGCACTATGTGACTCACAACCCATCTGGTTTATAGGGGTAATCCTTGGATGTGGCGGTTGTGGTCCTAGCACTGGCGGTGGTAACGGCACAGACTGGACTACATTCGGATTCCTTGGAACTATGTGCTGTGACGGTTGCTCGATAGGTTGTGCAGGCATTAGCGCGGGTACTTGAGGTGTGTTTGACCAAGCTAGTGGTGCCTGGTTTGCCAACATTCGCTTAAGTGTTAGGCAATCTTTAGATTGATGGCCATACTTACCACATGCATTGCAATTCCCATTGAATTTGACTCTAAATGTGGGACATTCACTCGTGCTATGTGGTCCTAAGCACACCGAACACCATTGTTGCTCTCTTCTTGGGTACATATGGCTATTCTGAGGAGCTCGATTACCCCTAAAGTATTCTTGGAGAGCCTTAGTAAGGTCGGTCACAGACATTTCAGATATCTTGGGCTCCTTGGCAATTGGTTTTACCATCATTGGCTTGTGCCCAGATACTTGCGAACTAACGGATTTTGTTTCTGAAGACACCTTTTTACCTGCAATCATCAAGTTGTCTTCTAACTGGATTGCATTGGCAGTGATTGCTTCCCACGTTGTAAGACCTCTAATGACTAGGCCATTGTAAATGTCCTCGTGGCGCAATCCTCGGATGAATCTATCGAGGAGTTGGTTGTTATTGAAGCGTTCATCGGGAGTGCAGCGAGAATTTAGATGCTTCAATCGACTTATAAAGTCTCTCACTGACTCCCCTTCCTCGCGTTCAGCTTTTTGGAGTTGAGATGCTACCCCCCAAAGCACACCCTCGCGTATGTATTCTTTCAAGAACAATCTCTTGAGAGTGGGGTAGTGAGTGCGCTCTTCAACCCTTAAGGTTCGATACCAATCTCCGGCCTTCCCACTCAAGGTTAAGCCTAAGGCTTTACACTTGTGCAGCTCATTGTGCTCTTCCAAGGAATCACACACATGTTCAAAGACTTCAATGTGCTTCCTAACATCCTCGTTACCACTGAAGTTTTGAGTGAGCTTAGCCACTTGTACTGCCTTGCTTCTAGGTTCTCTCTCAGGCATACCCCGCATGTTTTCTGCAATGGATCGTCCGATCGTCTGAGCAAATGCTGCGAGATCACCTAAGTGAGCAGGCATAGTTGGTGGAGGCACTTCTGGGATAGCCTGGCTGATAGGAGTTGGCATTGGTCTGAGTAAGTTGGCAAATGACGTAGGATATGATGTGTGACTAGGCCTAGCTCCCCTTGGATAATGGTTATGATAAGGCGGTCGTGGAGCATATGCCATTGGCATACTAAGAGGCGTAGGAGCTACCTGAGCATGAGTAGCGATAGGTACATAGGGTCGATAGGCACTGGCACGCACTGTTGTAGGTACTGTTCCACTAGGTAGCGGTGTCGTACTAACTACAGCGGTAACAGGTGCACCTTCAGCTATGCTCATCATTGGGGTAGGAATTGCGGATTCCCTAATGGAAAGTTGAGCCAAGGTTGGAAAGCTAAAGTTACTACTCGTGGGCTCAACCTGCATTGAGACTCCAGGCGAAACAACATATGAAGGGTCTATGGGACTCACCGAGGGAGTCTCCAATTGTGATAGGGTTGGTTGTTTGGCCTTGCCCGTATCCAAAAACCTCATAGGGCCAGTGGAAACTAGGTCCACTCCCCTATTTTGCCTCTCAATTTGGATAATTCTATGAATAACCTCACATATCATGTGTTGTTGCTCCTCTAGATTAGTGGCGCTAGATGTAGATCGTATGACTTCTAACCAACCTACATGGTATGTGTAACCCGTGTATAGGTCCGTTAGAGTCTCTGTGTGTAGATCATATTCCCAATTTTCATTGAGAAATATCCCATCTAGACTTGGTGTGCCAAACGGTTCTCTTGAAGTGGACGCAATGTCACTTCTTATGGATTGGCTTCTAGGGACCTCTACTTTAGGAAGAGCATCGGAATGTGGTAGCTCAGTAGGGCCCTCATTAAACGAAGTGGGTAGAATATCCACATGGACACTCTTTGGGAGGGTAGGGTCTACATAAGATGTGAATGGCGAATCTACTACTCCTCCTTCCTCATTTACTTCGCTTGTCGCATGTTCAGAGCGTGTAGCTCTACTAAAGGTCTCTATTAGACGACTAAACATGCTAGATCCGGGTTGTGGGGCCCACACTGGCATGTTTTGGCTTGTCTCCTCAGGGTTCTTGGTAGGGTGTCCTTCCATGGCTTCTGAGTCAGAGGACGAGTCACTATCCACTATTCGTGGATCTTGGGTTGCACTCCCTTGGGTTCCAGCCGAAGGCCAAGATGCCAACGTGGAGGGATGGTGTGAGCCTGCGTAGACTGAAACGCTTTCTAGTGGTTCAGGCTCTAGCACCCGACCAGAACGTAGATGCATGTGATGTGGGTACCCTACGTGCGTTGGTAACTACCCTTGAAGCCCACACAAGTGGTTTCTTGGGTATTTTGCACCTCGTTTTTACTTGTTTTTAGATTGTTTTTAACTCGTTTTTGACCCCCTTACTTACGGTCGAACTTGGACTAGGGCGTGTGATAGCTCGAAACGAGCGTATCGTTTAAAGGGTCCTAGTGTGCTTTACAGCACCGTGTTCGCCTATCTAGAGCTCCTGTAGTCCTCAAAATAGTCCGTTTCCTTTGGGGGGAAGGGGCAAAAGCCTATTTGCTTGTGGAGGAAAGGGTGAGGGCTTTATCCCACATGCTCACTTTACTCCTTGGGGAGTGGGCTACATATAGGGCACGACTTCCCATAAGCTCTCACTTGAGAGAAAGCTATGGAGGCTCACTCTCCTATATATATATATCAAAAGACCGAGACCGAGACCGGGGTCGGGGTCGTGGGTCAATTGGGGTTCTTTCTTTTCAATTTTTTTTTCTCTGATTAGAAAATCTTTCCTCTCCACATGTTTGGTTCTTTCTTTCGAAATAAAATTTAATTTTTTTTATTTTTTATTTTTTAGAATTTTTATTTTTTGTTTTTTTTTTGGATAAGTTTTCTAGGGTTTCTAGCCTTGGCCGCAGCGCAGTTCGTGCACACAGCACAGATCTGGGGATTCAGAAACCCCCTCACACGCAGAAAACCAAATAACCGATCGTGCGCCCACACGCGGAGCGAAAAAATAACAAAAGACAAATTGCAGAAACAGAGATTGCAAAACACAGAAACACCTCAACAACAAACACACAGTCGCTTTCCTGCAGTGCAGATTAAACTTCACGCAGCAGCCGAGCTGCAAACTGGAGCTTAGTGCAGGGCAACTCCCCGACAGCGGCGCCAAAAATGTGCGCTTTTGCCGCACAGGTCGTAGCTGGGGACTTGCCGAGCACCGTATGCGAGCCACGAATGGCTGCAAGCATACAACCAGGGAAGGAAGCTCAAACAGAATGCCAAAGGGTGTGTCACTCACCGCTCAACCGCCGCCTTGAAGGATTCCCGCGTCGCAGCCGTGAAGGAGGAGCCGCCGTCGCGCCGCTCTACCGCCTCGCCAACTGCCGCCGTGCCGCTACACAGTGCGCTCTCTCGCTCTCTCGCTCTCTCTCTCTCTCTCTCTCTCTCTCTCTCACACACGCAGGAGAAGGAAACCAAAGAGATAAGGCAAGAGCACTCTTGTATTCACAACACATGAGAATGAGGTTTTTAGGGTTACATTTGACTCTTATAGGTGACTTGGCCGTTCACACTTGGGCGCCCATACATGGCCGGCCGACCCTAACCCTTATCCTACTGATATCCAAGGTGCGCCTCTCATCGGCGATCACCCAATCCTTTTATCCTTAACATATGGTGCCGACAAGCCCGGCCCATGACTCAGAATATTTAAATTAATGATGTAAAACATAGTGCGTCCGCCATGGGTTAACAAGTGCGGCTATACTCTGGGGCTAGCTGCAATGCCTGCTGGCCTGACTGCTCAATCTCTGGTCGAAAGAAGTCTGTAATCTGCCTTTGTAGGTGTCTCTCCCTCTCTGATCCTCCCCTCCCTCTCAAGAGACCCTCTCTATGTCTACGAAGCTCCAGCAAGTATAATTCGAGGCATCTCTGATCCTGGTATCTCATGACTCTAGAAAGTGGTCCGAAATCCTCTCTAAACAGGCAGTGAAAACGGCCTCGTATCTCATAATATACTGGACAGTGACATATGTAATGTAACTCTGTCTCTGACTCCATCTGGCACAGCTGACAAATCCTAGCCTCAGCTGGTACTCTTCTGAATCTGCCAGTCTCAATCTCTAGCTAGTGTGAGGATGTGCGCATCTGACCAATAGCACACCGTACCCCATGAGAAAGATGAGTATCCATGTAGCTGGGTCTAATCACAAACCCATCCTGTGGAGAAGATGATCTCTATAGAAAGCCATCTTCGTACCAAGCTCCTGTGTCAGCTGTATCCATGTCCTCCTAGTGTCCAGCTGAATCAAGTCCTTCCTGATAAGTCTGGTAATCTCTACCCGTGTGAGAGAGAGGGAGAGAGAGGGAGGGTACATCCAGGGAGTACTAAAATGGAGGTAGCCTTTCCATACTAAAGCCATGCAACTGGAACCAAGCTATCATCTGTGCATACCAACATGATCCGTCTCCCTGTGATGCCAACTGTCGTGAAGACTCCAGGGCTAAGCGAGCATATCTGTCTCTAGGGAGAGCCCAAGTGCTATGTATAAAGGAGATTGATCGAGTGAGTGCCTCTACTACCAATGGGGGGGCAGCCATCTCTGCACGGATAATATCATGTGGTACGGAGGCCTTGGCTCTAATCATCCGGGAAATCATAGAAACCAAGGGCCTCTCCATATGTCTCCATCCATCAGTGCTACTAGCTCGGCTGTGGTGATCCACTGAGGGTCCCCATATCTCCACTCCATACAGCATGGCTGAAGTGACCAAAGTGTCAAAGAACCAGAGCTTTGTTCGAGGTTCCTGAAACTGAACCTGCGAACACATCCTCTCTAGTCTCCCCAATGCTGCATAAGCTCTGGTCAATCTGGTCTCCGGCTACTCTCCTCAAGGAAAATAGTGGGCCACTGAAAACCACACCAAGGTAAGTATATGCATCTGTATACTCCACTGTCTCCTGACCATATGTAAAGGTGGGTACTGACCTCCTAACGTACTATGCTGTGGTGTTAAACACCATCACCTTGGTTTTACCAAGGTTAACAGACAATCCACTGTCCTATGCAAATGTGTGCAATGCATCCAAATGATGCTGCATCCCCTCTGGAGAATCTGAGATCAGCACAATATCATCAGCATACAATAATAGCGGAATCCATGTCCCTGCTAGCTGTGCTCCTCTGTCACCCTCCCACTCTACATAGTCTGAAACCTCATCCACGTACATCCCAAATAAGGTGGGAGAAAGGGGGCAGCCCTGTTTCACCCCAATAGTGGAGTGAACCATCTCAGATATACCTTGAGTAGTACGTACCTGCCCCACAACTGTCCTGTATAAAGCCATGATTCCCCAAATCAGCTCTGTGGGCACTCCCATCTCCTGTAGTCTGCGCATCAGTCTGGCTCTCGGTACTGTGTCAAAAGCTTTGCGGAAATCCACAAAGCAATAATAAATCCTCCTGCCATATAATCTGCCCTCCTCAATAATAGCTTTGAGTGTCAAGATATGGTCAAGAGTGGAGAAACCTCTCCTGAACCCTACCTGCCCTGATGCACGTATGCCCTCTCTCTCTGCCCATCTACTCAACTCCTACTCAAGAATAGATGCATATAATCTAGCCAATGTGTGACCAATCATGATGGTACGATAATTCCCAGGAAGCATGGGATCCCCTGCTGACTTGAAGATAGGCACAATTGTGGACATATTCCAAGTCTCAGGAAAACCCTCACACATGGCTCGGTTAAACATCATAGCAATAAGCTCTGCAAGCATATCTCTGGCATGAATAAAGTGCTCTGCTACCAAACCATCATGATCATATGCTCTCCCAGTCCTCATCCTGTCAATAGCTTTCCTTACCATCTCAGAAGTAAAGAAAGCACATGTCTCTGGTCCGATGGGTCTGGCAGGGGCTATCCTGCTGCTGTGTACAGGGATGCTGCATACTCACCCCAAATCTCTATGGAGGTAATGGTGGCTGGTGATGGTGAATGCTCATGGAATAGTCTCCATGACTCGCCTGAGTCTTGACTCATAAATAACTGATACAAATCCCTCTCTAACTGAGCAAGATAAGCCCTCTTCTTTCGTCGCACTAGGTGCCGAAAGGTAATCCGTGACTGTCTGTGAGTGGTAACACCCATGAGCACCTCTCTCTGAATCTGATCCTCATCTCTCTGCACTCCTCATCATATACCAATTGTTCTGGGGCATGTTCCCAGATCGTCTCCGTGTAGGCTGACTATGGGGATATGCCTCTGATGCTACAACATGAAGCGTATCTATCAATATCTGAGTGAGTGCTGAACTGAAATGTGAGAGTGAAGGACAAGATAGCATGATCCACTGCTATTCCAACCAGCCTAGTGCCTACCATAAAATCCTGAAAAGAGGGAATGAGACTGGGCTGAGCCATAACATAGTCCACTGTACTAGCACCATGCCTATGTGGAAAGCAAGTGAAACCACCCGATGTCGGGAATCTCTGTAGGCCATTCAGGATGGCCAATCCATGTGCAGTCCCCATGTCTATCAAATACCGCCCATACACTATATGTTCCTCATCCTGTGAGAGTCTAGATAGGCCCATATCCCTAACATCAAGCTCCCTCAACATCTCCTCTGAGGTATCATAAAATACTGTCTGGTTAAGGGCGGTCCTGGCATTGAAGTCCCCCAGGAGAATGATGTCACCATCCCTGGAGAACTCCCAAATGTCATCATCCAAAATAGAAAAGGGAGACTGCCCGCTAGGTGATGCATACACTGATGTACTAGGAGCAAAATAGCATATAGCAATGTAGAGATATCTGACCGTCTCTGCCCTCAGTCTAACCCACATGTACCTAGCCTGATCATCTCTGCAGACTATATGTATCAGTGGCTGTAGCTCCTCTCTAAACAATATTGCCACTCCTCCTGAGTCCCGTCCTCTATGCTCTAAATGAGTCTCCTGTCTACAAGCTATCTCCCATCGGTATCCACTAACATGTGGCATGGACTGTCCAGGAGCCTGATGCGTCAAAGTAGAAGATGATGTCCCTCCCAGTGAAACTATCCTCAAAAGCCCCTACATCAAGACGTAGAGATCCATTACAACTCCAAGTAGCAACTTTGAGTGTAGTCCCATAGGTCTCGCGCCGTCATGAAGAGCGCCTCTCCATAATCACCACTCTACCATCTCTATAGAAGGCCACTTTCCCTTTCTCTCGAGCTGCCCTTATCTCTGGCATAGATTCTTTCATGTGGGCAAGTTGCGAGAGTGTGAGGTCATCTCCAAAGAGATATTCCCATCTTCTTGAGTGTAGGACGTCTCTTCAAGAAGTCCTTCTTCACTTCCATGGAGGGGAAACGAATGATAAGTGCTCTCTCCTTAGAAGATTTGCCACCACTACCTTCTCTCTTCTTTCCCACTCTCCATGCCTTTGTGTGCGTGGCTTCAATGCCCATCATAGAGAAGAGCTCCTTGGTTTCCCCTTCCACATCATCACGGTCTTTTAGACCGGACACTCATACATGTAAGGCCCAGGTCTTCCTCCGTTGCTCCTCTTCAAGGGTCATGTTGATGATGGTAGGAGTGGGGATGGGTGGCGATTCTTTACCTTTCCCTTTCTTGGCGACCTCGATCCATTTCTCCGCCTCGTCCATCTTCTTTTGTGTCTTTGTGATCACCTCCACCCATGAAGATGTCTTCTCTTTATGTTGCTCCTCCTCCTCTCGAATGATCCTCATTTGTTCCTTGATGGTATTCATCTCTTCAAGAAAGGAGGGCTGAAATTTTCCATCCTCAAGATTGCTTTTTGAAGTGGCTGCCAACTCCTTTTTGAGGGTTGAGATTTCAGCCGCTTGACTCTTAGCATGCAATTTGGCCTCCGCTAGTTCCTCCTTTAAAGCTGAAATCTCAGCCTCTTGCTTGGAAGATCTCTCTTCGAGCTCTTGGATTTTGTCAAATCCCTTCTCGAGTTTGGAGAGGCGGTTTATGATTGCGGTGAGACGGAAGAGTCCACCATCTTCTTGTTTTAATTGTGCTGAGCTTGTCCTCCACCTTCACGAGCTCCTCTTTAAACCCGGTCTTGGCCATGACTTTTTGCAGATTCCCACAGCCAATGGACTAAACATTAATCCATGACATAGGAGCAAAACAGCAGCCAACAGCAGGGGGGGTTCAAGAGAGTTATGTTGCTGCCTTGGGGGCCTAAGGAAGGGTGGGTGGGAAAAGGGAAGCGGAGGCTGAAGAGGGCAGGGCAGGGCAGTGCAGGGGCGAAGGGGGGCACAGGGCGGCAAAAACAAAACAGGGCAGTTTAGGGCGGTGCAGGGGCAAAGGGGGGGCGGGGGGGGGCAAGATGGCAAAAACGAAGCCAAGGGGGCGCAGGGCAGGAGGGGTGGGCACAGGCAGGCAGTGAAGATGGGGGAGCGAAGAGCGAAGGGAGCAGCGGGAGGGGTGGGCGCAGCAGGAGGGGGGGCGCAGGCAGGCAGCGGGAGGGGGGGTGCGAGAGAGAGAGAGAGAGAGAGAGAGAGAGAGAGAGAGAGAGAGAGAGAGAGAGAGAGAGAGAGAGAGAGAGAGAGATACATATATATAAAAAAGGAAAAAATATGTGTGTGTATATATATATATATATATATATATATATATATATATAGAGAGAGAGAGAGAGAGAGAGAGAGAGAGAGAGAGAGAGAGAGAGAGAGAGAGAGAGAGAGAGAGAGAGAGAGAGAGAGAGAGAGAGAGGAACATGTATTCATTGTGTGCATTATGTATTTATATGTATGCATGTATGTATTATGTTATATATATATATATATGGATGTATGTTATTTATGTGTTATGTTATGTGTGTATATAAACATATTCTTATAGATGTATATAGTTTTTGTGTGTTGGCGGGGGAATTGACCGCTGATTCCCCCGAGCAACTTGTTGAGATTCTCTAGTTATGCATGCAACATACACCAGGCGGCGGATATGAACATAACACAAAATAGACATTGCTCACAGGCTATGGTGATCACCTACTGAAAGAAATACCAAGACACGATGACTTAACATACAATCTTTCTCAACACTAAATATGAATGGAGATGAATATACAGAGACGCAATCAAGAAAAGGGCATTAAAAAAAAAAGAAATAGAAGAACAGTCTTGCTTTATTCCAGAGAGAAAATATGATACAATTGGTGCCAACTAGCTTTTCAAAGCTCAGGATCCATCCTTTTATACTGCCTGCCTACCTTGAAGTATCCATCCTTTTATACTACCTGCCTGCCTTGAAGTATCCATCCTTTTATACTGCCTGCCTGCCTTGAAGTATTCATCCTTTTATACTGCCTGCCTTGAAGTATCCATCCTTTTATACTACCTGCCTTGAAGTATCCATCCTTTTATACTACCTGCCTGCCTTGAAGTATCCATCCTTTTATACTGCCTGCCTGCCTTGAAGTATCCATCCTTTTATACGACCTGCCTTGAAGTATCGATTGGTATTGTGATTCCCATGGTATTAAGGTGCCTCGACTGGGTGTTAAGGAAGCACCGTTCTTGTAATCAAGTACCCTAGCTAACATTCAGCTGGCCCCTGAGAATTAGCGGTGCTGACATGCAAGGCGACTACTCGACTGCTGTCGCCTGTGCTGCGGCTCTGGCCCACAGCACAGGCTGGCCAACGGCCAACACTTGGCATGTCTGCTGGGTCGGATTCCCAATTCGACAACTCGAACCCAAAAAAAAATTTGCAGTCTTCCGAAATGGTAGATGCTCAATAGCATTCTGGGGGAGTTTTGATCATAGCTTGCAGAGGTTCTACTAATGACCTCTAGCAGAGGCTTTACTGATGACCCAATGGCAGGTACATGCCGGCCTTTGACATGGAAGAACGGATCCGAAAGGTGGAAGATGAAGCATGCCTTCCACAAGAGGTGAATTTTGGGGATGGATTTTTGGAAGAAAAATTACGGGGTAGTAATGGCTTCTTCCTAGTGAGCTTGCCTTGAGCTCCTTGATGTGAGCGAGGATCTCATCGTTGTCTTTCTTGTCACTCTGCTCCTGCTCTTCATAGGACATCATCATGGTGATTAGTCAATCATGCAGCTAGTCATAGTTGTTCTGGAGAGCCATGGCATACTCCTTCAGAGCAGAGCCAATAGTTGCAAGATTCCCATGTTGACCTTTGCCTCCTGGTTTGGTTCGGTCAAGTTCTGAATAGGCCTCTTGGGATCAACCAAAACAGACCTTGATATTGTAGGCATTACCATTTCTCTTGCTTTCCTAACTTCACCACTTACTTCAGAGGTCAAAGTGATGCTCTCTTTGGGTCGGGGTGAGGATGGCTCTACCTCTTCTAGTGATATACCCGCTATATTTGGTAACATCATCGGACATAGGAGGCAGAGGGCAGAGGAGTTGCCCATGATCCTTGAATATGAGCCCAAGTGTTTGGTTGATCCTTCGCGCCACTATTGTTGCTAGTAGCTTCATAACCATGCTGGCATGTTGCAGCTGGTCTTCTGCTGCCATGGCTACTGGTTCTCCATCTTTCTGAATGTTGGCTTCTTTGGCCTCTCCCTTCAGAGTGACTTCTCTTTGCCACTAGAGCCGTGACTGATTTGCAGACAGATCACCATATCTAGAAGCGGACCTTTGGAACCTACCCTTTGATCTCTAGTCTTCTTGCGAAGAAGGCAGTGGTGCACTTCGTGGTCCACCTCGTTCTCTCCATTTGTTGTAAAGATATCTACCGCCGCTCCACTAGATGACTGGCCTTCACTGTAGAAAGCCCTCCGAGGACCTCTGAAGCTATTGTAGTGGTTCCACCTTCTTCTTTAGGGTAATGGTAACCTCTGCCCATGTACCCAGAACTAGAAAGAGGAATGTGGCTCTGTGGGACTTTTGGATTTTGTTGTACCTAAGGGGGTGCAAGTGTTCAAATGGGGGGCACTTCGGCTTCGACAGTTGGGGCGAGGTTTTCTTGGGTTAGCAGCTGGTCCTTCTTCTTATGTGTTTTGCTCCTTTAGGAGTAAATGACTGGCCTTCATTGTAGAAACCCCTGTGAGGACCTCGGAAGCTATCGTAGGTGTCGCCTTCTTCTTTAGGGTAATGGCAACCTGTGCCCATGTACTCAGAACCAGAAAGAGGAACGCGGCTCTGTGGGAGTTTTGGATTTTGTTGTACCTCAAGGAGTGCAAGTGTACAGATGGGGGGTACTTCAGCTTCGACAGTTGGTGTGAGGTTTTCTTGGGTTAGCAAAGCTAGTCCTTCTTCTTATGTGTGTTGCTCCTTTGGAAGTAGAGGGTGTTTGTGGTGTCCCGCCACTATGGCGTCAGCATTGCCAGAAGGTGCGAAGGTCACCATGACTGGGTGCAAACCAGGTGGTTTGCGAGAGAGAATGTAGAAGGTAGTTGCAGGCGAAAGGTTGATATTTTGAGTGAGAAGAGGTTCTGCATGCAAACAGATAGAGACATAATAAATAACTGGAGTTTGCAGAGATTTAAAAAGACTTATCGTGTGTGATTAGTTGACAATTCTTGATGGTGCTGCATCACATCGCTTGGCACTCGAGATGAATCTTTCATGATGGTTCGGAGAGGTTCCATCTCATCAAAGTGATGGATACCCAAGTAGTGGGTTAGTGGTGCTGCTATATTAATGAAGGGATTTGGTGACCTTGGTGCGTGGTAGGGTCGCAAGGGTCGCAGGCAATAGTTGTTGACAGGATTCTGGAACATTGAGCGTGCTGTGAGTAGGAAGGTGCCGTCGTAGAATTTTTCCACTATTGAGAACGGTCCTGTCCATTGGAACTTTAGTTTTCTTGGATGCGGACCCATGCGAGACTGTAATAACAGAACTAGATCTTCTTCCTTGACATGCAAAACTTAGAGTGGTGGTCGACCCACTTCTTTCTTTGTTTTTGGACGACTATGGTGATGAAGAAGCTTTTGAAGCGTTCTTCATCCAGCTCAAGGAGCTGGTCTAGGCGATGCTACAGGGACTCTTCCGGGCTTAACTTTTTTGCAATGGCAATTCGGAGGCTCAGCACGAGGAATTCCATTGGTACAACTACTTCTGTTTTGTAGTTTGAATGGGGTCATTCCGGTTGACCTTGTATGTTGTGTGTGGAATATGCGCATAGAGCGGAATATAGCTTTTCATCCCTGTTAGTGTAATTTTCATTGACCAACTTTGTAAGGATCTACTTGAGGATTTTGTTGGTCAGCTCTGCTTGACCATTGGCTTGCGGATAATAAATTGTGGAGCACTTATGGATGATGAGATGTTGGGTGACCAGTTCTCGGATGACATCATTGACAAAGTGCATGCCTTGGTCACTAATCAGTTCGATCGGGTATCCAAAACGAGTGATTATCATCTCGTAGAGGAATCTAGTAGTTGACTTTGTTGTGTTATCCCGGAGAGCATGAGCTTCTACCCACTTGGTGGTGCTATAATCTATGGACACCATGATATACTTGTGAGTGGTGAAGAAGGTTGGCGGCTTAAACGGGCCTATAAAGTCGAGGCCCCATTTCTGGAGTGGTTAAGGATCGGGTTGTGAGGCATCCTGTCTTTGTTTGTTAGCTGGCCGAGATGTCTGGCTAATGACTTGGAAGTGCCGACTGTGGACTGCAATCCACTTCCATTGATCTCTGGGAAGATAATCCTCCATTAGACTTGTGGCAACAAATGTTAGCATTTGATCATACCAAGTATTGAGAGTTGGGATAACTGTTGCAGCAGCTGCTGTGAACACCTCGGCATCCGGTAGTCATCTACTACTCCGCTCGTGTGGTCTCTTTGGATTCCAGCCAGGATAGATAATCCGCTAGTGTATGATTTATGCTCGGTGTGTGCACTATTGTGAATTCAAACTCTTGGAGTATTAGCATCCACCTTACTAGTTTGCTTGTTGCTAAACTCTGCTTATCCTTTAGATATAGCAAGGCGAAAAGATCCACATGAAAGGTGAAGATATTACCCAGTAAGTAGTGCCAAAACTTGGTGATGGAGTAGATTATGCCAAGCGCTTCCTTGTGTGTGGTTGAGTAGTTCCGCTCAACATTGGAACCTTCGACTAGAGTAGAAGACTGGCCAAAACCATTTCTTCTCGGCCTCTTGCATCAGAACACTGCCAATTGCCACATTAGAGGCATCCACGAAGACGTGAAAGGGCAATTTCTAGTTCGGGGTTTGTGCACGACAGGTGCTTTGGACATCATGAGCTTGAGATGCCAGAATGCGATATCGCATTCTCTGGTCCAGTGGAAATCTGCCTGCCGTAGTTGTTGGGTCAAAGGCGCTTTGATCTACATCATTTGCTGGTTCAAGGGGGAGCATATGGCTATGCCATCTGACCTGGCCTGAAAACCTTTTGTTATTTCACATTTGTTGGAGTTAGAGCTTTTCGGTTGAGCTCTACTTTGGCTGGGTCAACTGCAATTCCTTCCTTAGAGACGATGTGGCCCAAAAGCATACCGCTTTGGACAGCAAAGGCATACTTAGCCAGATTCAAGCTTAGTCTTGAAACTTGGCACTTGGCCAGGCACAATTGCAACTGCATCAAATGTTGAGATGATTTCGCGAAAACATTGAAATCATCAATGAATACCTGCATAAAAGTGGTGAGAAAATTATTAAAAATTTCTTGGACCATGCGCGCTGAAATGTTGCGGGAGCATTCTTGAGCCCAAAGGTCATGACGTTGGATGCAAAGGCTCCCCATTATGTGAAAAAAGTGATTTTTTGCCGATGTTCCGGGGCCATTTGAACTTGATTGTATCCACTAAACCCATCCATGAAGGAGTACATCTTATGGCCGGTTACTACTGCATTAAGCAAGGAGTACATCTTATGGCCGGCTACTACTGCATTAAGCAAGGATTCCATGAATGGTAAAGGAAAAGGATCTAAGATGGTATTGGCATTTAGTTTCCGGTAATCCACACAGACCCGCAACTTCTGGTTTTTCTTTGGAACAATCACTATTACGGACAACCAGGTCGCATGATCAATCGGATATATGAATTTGACTTGAAGCCGCTTGTCTAGTTTCTCTTTCACCCTTTTGGCATAGTTTGGATTCATCCAGTACGTGTGGTCAGTTAGGGATGGCATCCTCCTTTAGATTGATTCGATGTTGGTAGAACCTTGGATCAATCCCTTTCATATCGGTGAGTTTAACTTTAAATGGAGCAGGCATGAACCGAGCAGCACAGACAGAAACCGAGCATGCAAAGACCGAGCGGAGCAGTAAAAAAGAGCAACACAAAGAGAAGTGATAGAATTCAACCACTATTGAACCAAAATCACACCTCTTATCTACTCTAATTGTTTATAGAAAACTCTCAAACCTTACAACACCACGACTTGAAGCGATAAAAAAACACTCCATGCATGCTCAAATTTGATAATTAAACCATATGATAGAGATTAAAAGACCCGAGGTTATCAAATTTGAGAAACCAACCCATACAATACTCATAGTCTTAGCACAATAGTCATTGTCTTAACACAACACCAAAAGCTCAATACACTTTACACCCTCTCTTCTCCACACTCATCATCTACAAAACAACATCCCACTCTTCTCCCTTTATTGGTTTTTGTCTTGATTGTATCATAGGAGGCATCCTTGCTCATCTCCCTTGCAACTTCCTCCGCATAACATGGTAGTACACTACAATAAGAATTTTATAAACAGCATTTCATTAACATTTCAAAGCACATGGCAAAAACTCACACACAAAAGCATATCATCCTAGAGTGCATATAATTTCCTAAATAAATCAATAGTAGTAACCTTAACAAACCATGACAAAACATAAGTCAATACTAGTAACCATACTAATCAAAAGGGCAGCCATATGCATCATCCACTGGCTCACTCTCTGAAATCTCCTCGTCTGAGCTGGATTGATCTCTAGTACCTGCAGAAGGTCCCTCTACCAAAGGTTGTAGAATGCGACCAACAATGTCAGGGTCACTATCAAAAGAATAACAGGGGCAGCCAGATGCGATGCATGCATGCATCAAAGGGGCTGTATCTCCACCAAAGCCAATCCTCCGGGAGGACAAAGAGCCTCTAGAAAGCATCGCACAAATCCGACACTCCGCTGCACACCTGATATCAAATGTGCCTCCTCGCCAGCCTCCAATACCCTCGCAGTATCTGGCAAATAGTGACGAATGACATGCCGCGAGAACTGCACATCATGATCATGTCGTAATGTGGCACTCTCCTGAAGACGTAAAGAGGCCATGTAGCCTCGAGGTCATAGCATGTACAAGTAGAAGGCATCCATCTGTCGCACAATAATGATAAAAATAGAGACATGTCACAAACTAATAAAAAACAACAAAGCACCAGGAAAACTAAGTGTACAATAACCATGTCAAATACCTCTACGACAATCCCATCAATCGTAACCTCATCCGTGTGAAGGCTAAGTCTTCAACTATGAATCTACGCACAATCTCCAGCTCACACCGCGGGGCATGTTTCTCCACCCACGAGGGAGAGTCCCCTGACAGAAAGAAATACAAGACAATTACCTAACAATCTTATTCACAAGTACCTAACAATCCTATTTACATATTTTTGACTGAAAGAATCACCTGCTGAAATGGAGGTAAGACAAACAACCCATCTTGAGTCCGCCAAACAAGCTGCTGCCACTCCAAGCCCATGCCGAATATGATCCTCCGCCACCTTGTTCCACAATGGAACACCGACTCGTCCATCGGCAGAGTCCATGGGAAGATCCAAGAGCACAAAGTCAGCAACCCATGCCACCGTCTTTTTCTTTTTCTTATACTCCACCCCCAATTTATTGTTTTCAGAAAAAAATGTATGGATCTTTGCATAATCCTCATTCCTAATAGAGGATGCAAAATCCTTACCCATAGAAATATAATCTCCACATCCAAATGAAAAGATAGAGCGATCCAAAGAAGCCCCCCCTTGTATGGACAAGAGTGGCACATATTCTTTTTGGGATGGTGGTCTAGGACATGAGGATGGACCTAAATAATCACGGCACGTATAATGAATGAACAACAAGCATAACATACAAAACAATCGACTTGTGTATATCCATAAAAAGAAGTATACCACTATGAAAGCTACCATGCATACCAAGTGGTGGTGAATTGTCATCAACAAAAATTTCACGATCTAAAACAAAACAAACAAAGAAACATAAATCTTTATTTTACAAGGAAGGTATATAAAGTATCCAACATAGATAGCTAGCCTTCTCTAAGTTGCATGAGACATAAATATGCAAAGTGAAATAAGTAAAAGTCACATGTACTCTGTGTCTTACTAATGTGAGCTTGCTTGCCCTTTTGAGCTTGCTTGCCTCTTTGAGCATGCTCACCCCTTTGCACTTCCTTGCCCCTTATTTGATCACCTTCAAAACCACTTCTTTGTTAGAAAAGTAAAGCTTAAGGAAAGAGAGGAGACAGTTGTGGAAGCCACTTTACCTTGACTCAGACAGCCACCACTTGCACCCTTTCCCTTTGATTTTTGCCATTCCTCAAACTTAGCTTTCTCACTTGGCAATACATGGGGCGAGGGCATGTCAATCCACCAAGGGCATGTCTCAATCTCAAAAGGTGAGAGATCAATCATATTCTCCCCATACATAGTGGACTCTTTGTTAGTGATATCCACCCATGTTTTACAAGCCTTGGGCAAATCAACAAGCAGCTTGAGGTCTCTCAAGTGCAAAAAATACCTAGAATATTCAAAGATAATTTATCTAAGCCAACACAAACTACACATTGCAATGTCAAACAAAAGGCATTAAAATAGAAAACCAACCGATAGAGCAACCGACAACAAGCGGCTGCATCAAGATGGGACTGAATAGGTTGACCCTCTTTTTTTTGGACTTTTCTTTAGCACTAGTTTTCTTAATGTTGCCAAAAATATATTTTCTGCCCTCATATCGTATGGATGCAAAGTAAACATGAAGAGATGGCTCATCGGGCAAATTAATTGGATGCTCTGAGGTAGCTGCTATTCTTATCTCTTGCTCCAAAGAACGAAGTGCATTCTTTTCTATCATGTCCAACAACAGTTCCCTAGACAACCACCTACAATGATAGAAATAATGAAAGGCACGAAAATATGCAAAGCGAAGATAATTTTTTTCTATGAAGCATAGAGATAAAGCAAGAAAAGTGAAAAACTCTTACGCTTTGAACTCTGTGTTTGTTGATGGCATACCATGGGTATTGCAAATAGATCTTGAACTCTCAAGCAATCTCAACCAAGTTATCTTTTTCTCCGCACTGACGGAAGAGATTGCTATCAAATTCAACTTTTCAATACCCACAATGGTGTCCGTTCCATCAAATTGAAGAGAAAACAAAGTTTCACTCCATTCCTTGCCAAGGGATGGATTAATAATATTCAAAACCTAATAAATATACCAAAACCATTTCATATTATTAGGAGACAAACACAACAATAATAATTTTAAACAAATCAAACATTGCAATACTTTTTGCATACGATCAGTGTACTTTCGTCGCAACTCAGTGGAGATCTCCTTTTCTTTTAAAGCCCTCTCCTCCGCACTTAGACCTTTTGTCACTTCAACTACTTTGGTCCTTACTTCCTTTTGAAACTCAACCTACAAAATTTTGGGAAAATCATTGCATACCATACTTTCTAATCCTCTCATAACAAGAAAGAGCCCAAATATAAATCTACCTGGTAAACAAGCTGGGCCAAATCCTCTCTAGCCAGCGGATACCATGGGGGTGAAGTCTTTGATTCAAGCTTCTTTTTGGCTTCCAAGGTTTTAGCCACATTAGCAGGTTGCTCTCGCAAATAGGATTTAATGTCACACTCACAAATATTTGTAGCATTGACCAATGTATCCTTCAAATTTGTGACTATGACTGCATGCTCATTCAAGCTTCCAAAAAAGTAAAAATTTAATACAGATGCATTTAATGAGAAGGATCACATGCGCATTGTGTTTTGAGAGGAACTTACTCATTCATGCGAAGAAAGCCAGCAAGCAAGGAGACTTCACTGAGTCTAGTTGGATCAACAACAGTGCTAAAGACGCTCAAATGCCATTCGTTATCATCTTTATATTTCTCTGTAATCAGCTCCATCCAAGCCGCTGTGCGATGGTTCCCCTCCCACACAGAACATTTTATTGGAAAGAAAAGACAACCCCTTCTTGGTTCTCAACTCATTCTCAAACTCTTTATCTATAGCCTGCCAGTGGGCATCCCATGAAGCCCTCATCTCACTTGTCACCGGAATTGCAACACCACAAGGGGAGACAACAGAGACAATGAAAATACCCTTCTCTGGACAGTAAGTTTCACCCTCTAAGGCTATTTTGAGTAGCGAAGTGTCACTTCTCAAACCTTAAACCCTAGGGTATGGAAACATCCTACAAAGGGGAATGGGTGGGCACCTTGAAACATCTAAAACCCTGCATTTAGCCAATACATCTCCACCTTTCATAATTTCCACCACCTCATTTTCCCCTTGCTCTTCTTTCTCACTACACATGGACTGCATAGTGCTGCTAGCGGGTTGAGACAATACTTGTTCTTTATGTCTTCTTTTATAAACCTAGGAAAACATTAATCAAACACAAAACAAACAACATTTGAAACATAGAACTTAGAAACTGGCAAACTCAATATAAGCAACATAAAATATTCCCTAGAAAAAGCATACAAACAAGAACCTGGATAGGAGAGAAATCATCGCCGCCACTCTCATCTGCTGTAGGACTAGATGCACACACTCCTTTCTCCTTGCTCGTTGGCTGAATTCTAAATCATTAGTTCACACGAAAATATTAAGAAATCAAAGCTGCAACAATTGAATGTAAAATCTTACTGTAAGAGACCCGAACTCCCTATGTTTTTTTGCTTGTTGTCTCTTTCGTGGAGGCATGATTATTCCCTAACATTTCAGAAAATTAAGATCATGGCCACAAAATGGCCATGAGGTAATCAAGATCATGGTCATTGTGGCAAATATCCTAAACTCCTCTACTTACTCCTAATAAATTTGCCTATCATAAGATTAGTGGCAAGGGGCTAAGGTCTCATTGTTTGTGGCCTTAGCAACTTGCCACCAAGGGCAAGAAAGCCCATACGCTGGCGTATGGGCTTTCTTGCCCTTGGTGGCAATAAGGAAACCATGCCCTTAGTATTTTGTGCTTCTATTTTGTGCTTGGCCAATGCATAAATTTGAAAGTAAAATTGAAAGTAGACATTGAATATCCGCGTGGTTTTTGTTTCTAGTAAATAGATGAGGCAACCCACAATGAGTACGAACATCAAACTCATCACTTACATCAACAAGAGAGAGATGCTGTCCATTAAGGCATCCGTCGAGGGAGTGGATGGAGGCTAGGCTGCACATGCCTCAACATCTCCAAGTTGCTCTTGTAATGTGGGGATGGTAGCCTCGGTGAGTGCCTGATGCTTTTTGAAAGTCTAACTATGTGCGGAGAAGAGCATCCTCTGCAGCCTTCGGTGCATCTTGATCGGTGCATCTTGACGGTGCATCTTGATGCAGGCCTTTTGGACGTTAATGAACTCATGATGTGCTCTTTTGGTCGCTCCATGATGGGCTTGGGTGACTTGCTGGAGCTCGGTGATGCATGCAATGCTAGCGTACAGGGTCTTAGCTCCTTCCCACCAAGGGCAAGAAAGCCCATACGCTGGCGTATGGGCTTTCTTGCCCTTGGTGGGAAGGAGCTAAGACCCACAAAAGACATATACTAGAACAAACAGGCACACTCGCCTGCACTCATTGTCTGCTGGACACGTTAACAAACAGGCGCACCTGCCTCCTCGCATTCGCGGTCTGAAGGAACCCCACTCTACATATTCTAACATTCATATCTATTTAGCCCCTTGCCACCAAGGGCAAGAAAGCCCATACGCCAATGTATGGTCTTTCTTGCCCTTGGTGGCAAGTGGCAAGGGGAGTGCTAAGTGAAGGGGCCGCAACTCACCTGGAAACCTTCGCGGCTCGCAGCGGCAGTGCAGGAAACCGATTTTGTCAAGCAAAGTCGCTTTTGTCGAGCAAAGCTGCAGAGCAAACGAAGACCCTCAAGAGCTGGAGGCTTGGCGGAAGCTTGGCGGAGGCAGAGCTGGAGAGACAATGAGACGATAAATGCATTTTTAAATAATGCATAATATATAAATAGAGATTGGTATATATTATGTATTATTTATATATTACGTATTATTTATATATGTATTTATTTTTATTTATATATTATACATTGAAATGCTATGAATTGATTGTACAAGCATATATTAGTGGAGATATAATCATTAAATGCATCGTAATCATTCTTCAGTTATTTGAAAAAGACATATACTAGTGGTGCAAATATTCGGTTTTAAATGCAATCATATCTGGAAAATATCAGTACTCATATCTCGATAAAGGGAGAATGATGTTGGCCTTCTTGGTATATTTTCAAACATTTGTCAATAGCTGCATCTCGCAAGCAGAATGGTGCACGTCATTGATATTCTTTGCTTTGGCTCTTTGAAAATTTTATCTGTCCGTTTTGATTCAGAAGATGTTATTTTGACAGAGAGAGAGAGAGCTTCAAGAGTACTTCTCCTTAGGTACTAATAACTTATCAATGGAGAATCAAAGCAGTGTAGTGCCTAGGATAAAGCTAGCTGATGGTGTTTATGCATTTAAACTTACTGCAACAATGCCAAGGGAATGCACTGTGTCTACTTTATCTCTACATTCCAAGGATGTTGTACATGGTAGAGATGATGGTGGACATATATTCTCATCAGTACAAAATCCCTCTTTATCTTGTTTGGGAACTCCATCAATCCTTGAACCCTGTCTATCTAGTTTAGGGACACCCATAGAAAATAAAGTTCTCAGTATCTTGTCTCTGATTAGATGATTGCCTGTTAACGACACTCTTCTCAATGCTTTAATGAATGCATCTGAAGTTAGAAAAGTTGATGAACTTCCATCACAGTATGATGGGGATATTGTTTTTGAGCTCCCTATTACACCACAAGGTAAGCCAATGGTGGCTGGGATGGAGCAAAGATATGATGGTCATGTGTGGGTGGAGTATAACACATGTACAAAGGAATGTTTTGATGGTGTTGTTAGGCATAGTTCTTGTGGGGGGCATCTAAGATGTTGTAATGTGGAGTGCCCTTATTATGAGCGGACGAAGGGAAGCAATCAATCTCAATGGAAGGGAAAACTTAAACAGCTGCCCAGAATTGGGTTTTTAAGTTTTGAAACTGGCACTTTAGTTTGTCGACATTGCTCTACTTTATCAGAATGCTTGGCTGTGTGTGAGTCTTCTATTTATTATTGCTACCCTACAGATAGAACTACTACAACAAGATGTGTCATACATCAAGGTAGTCATCACAGGCATCCAGTGGCAGTTGGGGTGTCGAAAACAAATGAGACTTTTGTGCATACTTTGGTGCAAGATAGAGCTTCCCATGACCTTTATACATCACAAGGTAGTCATCACAGGCATTCAGTGGTGGCGGTTGGGGTGTCGAAAACAAATGAGACTTTTGTGCATACTTTGGTGCAAGATAGAGCTTCCCCATGACCTTTATGCAAAGTGTAAAAAGGTTGAGACAAGTGTAGCTCAAGATATAATTATGGACATGCTCTTTGATGACACTGATATCACTCCTGATATGGGAGATTTGGGGGTCGAGCAGCTTCTGGAAAGAGTTACACCACTTGTACAAAGAAAAAGGTTAGGTCTTAACTTTGTTTACATTTTTTTGAAACTCACATGTTGCAATGGTTGACTTTTGGTATTTGATTAGGATTCAGAGATCCATGGATATTGCCCGTCAAAATGTGAAGGGATCGGATTTCTAGGGAGGTCTCCTCGCATATGGAAGAGCAGTGATTAGAGGATTCACCGATCAATCCAAGTGGCTGCAATCGCTGGCTGATCCGCTATCTTGACAACAAACAGTGCGGGTTCCCATCTACTCAACCCGAGCATGTTGGTCGATAGGATGTTGACTCTGCTTAACCCGAGCATGCAGCATGTTGGTCAATAGGATGTTGACTCTGGAACCACCATCCATCATAACTTTTGCTATATCCACTCTGGCCAACTTGACCTGGATCATTGGGATAGCTTCATCATACACACGGGCTTCCCTTGTGGGCTCTCTGCCTTCTCAATATTCAAGGCTTCTAGCCGACCGAAAGGGTGGCATCTTCTCTTTGTGAGGTTTTTAGTGACCTATCACTGCTTCTTGAAACTCGGCACCAACGTGAGGAGTTGTTCCACCGACATGTGAATTGGCTACCACTTCAGATCTTCCCATAGATTGTACAGCTGGTTTTCCGCTTATGTGAGCCTACTGGGAAGCTACCAGCTTCTGTGCTTCCGCACATTCTTCCGACTGTGGTGTCACCACATCTTGCATTGGCTATTGCATCTCCCCCACTGGTAAGGATACTTTGCCTTCCACGTCCACGTTCATCTCTAGGACATTGAATTGTGATCTTTGCCAATAGCTCTGCTTGAGCTTTTTCGACTTCTTTTTTGCAACGCCTCTTTAGCCTGTTGCTTTTCCACCCAATCAAACATTTTCGTCCGGACTTTGTGTTGTTCTTGCCAAGTTACTACATTCTGCTTCCCTTTCTTATCCGAGGTTGGTTCCTTCTCCGCCTCCGAAGTCTTGGGTTGCTTGGATCTTGTCACCGCTACCATGGCGGATGATTCACGCTCCTGTGGTGTCGGTCGGGCTATTGCTTGCTCATCCAGAGCTTGAATTTCTATGGCATTTACCGGTGGGCTAGATACTGAAGCCCAGGCTCCCTCTACTTCTCCCCTATGCTTCCTCTAGATTTCACAGTTTGATTTCCGTTGGCCTTGCCCATAGCAATAAAAGCATGTGAAGGCAGTCCTTGGAGAACCGGCACCAACATTGACCCTGGAGGGAAGTTTCTACGTGGGTAGAACTGGGGTCTTCGGTACGGATTTAGTGGAGCCATTGGCTAGGCAGGTTGGATGGCGGCCACAACGGGAGCTAGGATCACCGGTTGTGGAGGGGCTCTCCTGTCATTGTAGTGGCAGGCTTCAGTTGTATGTGTGGCCGTTCTGCAAATGGCACACTAGAGTTCATGCAAGCCGCACTCTTTGGTTCCGTGTCCATGATTGCAAAACCTTGCACAACACCAAGTGCCTGACCGGACGGTTGGAGTGGACTTTGCACCTTTCATGGTCATCTGAGCCAGGGCTGCAACTATTTCCTTGGCTGTCTTTCTTGCCTTCTTGCTCTTGGACCATGCCTTACGATCTTCCTCCTCCTCCTCCGATTCTTCACTTGCTATGGAATCGTCAGAATCATCCTCCTCATTTGAAGATCCGGATGAGGACTTCTTGGACTTCCTTTTACTCTTGGACTTGCCTTTGCCTTTGACAAAGCCTACTAGCACACGCTCGGCTCTGAGGGTTGAGTCAACGAGCTGCTCCATAGTTATGGTAATGAGGTCGGCACCAGCGATGGAGCATTTGAGTTCCTGAGACCCTTCATGAAGTAAGAATTGAGGATTTCTTTTGCGGGCCGATTGGCTACATCCAGCCGACGGAGAAGCTTCCTGAACTTTGCAGCATAATCTTCCACTGTTAGGCTCTTCTGGTTCATCCTGCATAGCTTTCCCACCAGCACATGCACAGATGTCTTGTATTCCATGAGCCCTTGAAGGAAGGCATCACGGATGGCATCATAAGTCGGGAAATGGTTGTACTCATACTAAGCAACCCAGAGTGGCACTCTTTTGGAGTGTCGGGACAAACACGGCCTTTTCAAGAAGCTGATCCACCGGGTTGGGAACATTCACATGCCATGCATTGTCAGACAGCAGGATGTGGGCATCCACATCCTCCGAGGATTTCCTAGAGAACTTTGGGTACTTTACGGTGATAGCCGGTCGCGCTGCACTATTGTGGAGTTGAGGGGGCATGGTTGTGGGGATGGTGGTGGTGGAGGTGGTATGAATAGTGGTGGGAGTGAGGTAGTAGGGGTGAGTGGCTCTTCTTCTGATTGGGAGTCTGGTTGTTCTGGCTCAAAAGTTGTGAATTGCTCTTCGGCGCTAGAAAATAGGAATTCTCGAGCTTGGTTGCATGCCAAGTAGCGCCTTTCACATGCTGACATGAAAGATGGGCTTGAAAATATGGAGAGTAGATTCAGACACAACGACAATCAGGCAACAAGCGAAACAGCACCAACAAGAAGCAGCAAAAAGCATCGTGGTCACCAAAGTGTTGGCGGGGGAATTGACCACTTATTCCCTTGAGCAACCTGCTGAGATTCTCTAGTTATGTGCGCAGCATACACCAGGAGGATACGAATATAACACAAAATAAACACTGCTCATAGGCTACGGTGATCGCCTACTTAAAGAAGAAGACACGATGACTTAACAGACAATCTTAACATACTAAATATGAACGTAGATAAATATACATAGACAAAATCAAGAAAAGTGCATACACAAAAAAAAAAAGAAACAGAAGAACAGTCTTGATTTATTCTAGAGAGAAAATATGATACAATTGGCAGCCAACATTTCAAAGCTGAGGATCCATCCTTTTATACTGCCTGCTTGAAGTATCCGTGGGGTACTATGATTCCCATGGTATTAAGGTGTGCCGACTAGGTGTTAAGGAAGCTTCGTAGTATCCGTGGGGTACTATGATTCCCATGGTATTAAGGTGTGTCGACTAGGTGTTAAGGAAGCTTCGTTCTTGTAATCAAGTACCCTAACTAACATTCGGTTGGCCCCTGACAATTAGCGATGCTGACATGTAGGGCGGCTACTCTGCTGTTGTTGTGGCTTTGGCCCACGGCACAGGCTGGCCAACGGCCAACATTATGTTTTGTTGAATGTATACCTTAAATAATATTCATCTATGTTGTTAAAAAAAAGAGAGATATAAATTTTATTAATAGAAAAAGGGAAACTTTAGTGTGTGTGTGTGTGTGTGTGTGTGTGTGTGTGTGTGTGAGAGAGAGAGAGAGAGAGAGAGAGAGAGAGAGAGAGAGAGAGAGAGAGAGAGAGAGAGAGAGAGAGAGATTTCCTATATAGAAAAATAAAAAAGGGATAGCAAAGCATGTAAGCGTGACTTGCTCTCTATCTATCTTCTCACACATACACACATGGATAGATGTATGCACCCCCCCCCTCTCTCTCTCTCTCTCTCTCTCTAATTTTAATTTTGTCACAAATTAGCTTGAGCGAGAGTGAAAAAAAAGGGTTGATCGTTTAGCTTTTCTTTGTATTTCAAAGTTGAGAGAGGCGAGCAAGAAGGTGCTCAAGAGAATTACTAAGATTAGTTGCTTATTATTTTAGAAAATTTTATCCCAAATACGTGGTTTTAAATATACTTCTAAGTATCATAGGTATGTTATTTTGTATAATGGATGCAAGCTTTTGTCTAATGTAGCATATGTGTGTGTGTGTGTGTGTGTGTGTTTGTTATATATATATATATATATAACAAACACACACACACACACACACACATATATAACACACACACACACACACACACACACACACACGTATGTATGTATATATGGATTGAGACTGATTTCGATAGGGCTCGATATCAAAAGACATAGCCTTTGGGACCAATTGCAAGCATACTTGTGTATGAACAATTTAATTACAAAGAAGTACAAGACACTTGTGGAACATCCTCACACAAGGCTGGGCCTATGTGTACTTTCACCAAATGTTGCAACCAACATCATCAAGAACCAGGTACAAGATGACCTGTTTTTAGCTAATGATAGAAGCAGAGACACATAGTGAACTATCACTACTGCATAATTTAACATAGCCTTTAAAACAAAGAGCATTCTGTACACGAGCTTGTTTCGATATGATTGGATGATGCTGCAACAGTAGCAAAGCGCATTGCAACATTTAAATATAATGTCCTGCCTTACTGAATTTGCTGATATCACTATTGAAACTATTATTTTTCCTTTTCTTTTGCCCTTCGGACATGGGAACTACCAAGGAGATGTCCGTTTTAGTGACTATATTAGAATGAGGATTGGAACATTGTTCTCGGTCTTCACATTATACAAGTTGTACCTGCTAATGATGTAGCAACTGAAGTAAGAAATATTGATTGCAAATAGTTTAAACAACACACTGTTACAATAGGACATTGATATATACAAGAGCTTGAATAAGACAACAAGTGATTAGGACGCTGTGAGGAACATCATGCACTACAACTTACCAATGTCTTTGCCAAGCATACCATCTTGGCACTGGAAAAACTTAAAAGACTTGATTGACATGGTAGATGTATGGGGTCTCCCAGACTTGTTTGTGACATTGACAGAAGCAAATGAGGTGTCTAAATCAAAGTGGTAAGAGATAACATCAATCGAGAACATAGTTCGTGAATTTAAACCAATTTTCACCTGAAGGACTGCCCAGTTGAGTGTGCTTTGCTATTTCAGACACGGCTTCACAACTTCTTGAATTCAAACATAATTGAAGGAAATAAACTTTTTGGCTGTGTAGAACATCACCTGATTAGGCATGAGATACAAAACAGGGGTTCTACATGCACATATCGTTCTCTGGGTTCATAAAAACGATGTGCAGCGAGGCTCAAATGAGATAGCCACATATAATCCTACAACAACAATGGTGCATCCAACACCTTCACAATGTCTTTGTGCCAACTTGTTCTCTCTAAACAAATCCACATTTGCAGGAAATCTTGCAAGACAAGAGGTCACGGTTCTTCATGCAAATATGGTTTTCCATAGGAAACACATCATTACACCCACAAACTTTGAAGTGGTTGTATTTTCACCCAAGCCATGAACACCGTAATGTGGTGCCATATCACCCAACTGCATTATTGCTATGGGGTGCACACATGAATATACAAAGAATGACAAACTCTTCTATCTCTCACTATCTGTTGAAGTATGCGATGAAAATTGAGCCACTAGGAACATTGAATATTTTAGCAGAGGATGCTACAAGGCCTCGACAAAGTGAAGTTGAAGCTCATCGGGCTGCAATCATGTCGAAACTGACAGAAGCAGCCTTGAATTGCCTTCAAATACCAATAATCACAAAGAACGACAGTGTGCAATACATAGACTTGTCACTACCACACCAAAGCTATGGCAAAGGTTGGTTTCACACAGATAGAACATTGTCATTCATCCTATTGATCTGTATTGCGCACGACCAGCCAAGCTTGGAGAATATCACCACAAAGCATACAAAATTGACAAAGATAGCTCCACATCAACAGAAAGCCAGTTGCATGATGTGTACAAGAATGTTGTAAGATAATGCGAAAGGCTCGTTAAATTCATAGAATATCATCTAGGCCACCACTAAACATAAGGTTTCTTCTTCAACATCTTGCTCCAAACAACTGCTTTTAGGAATGAATGAGAGTTACTGTCGCCAAAAAACACATCATCGTCATACTTTGTGGAATGTCAACTACGTCATCTTGTACTATTAGAGGAAGATCTTGAAATGTACGCAACGGAGTACACGCAATGGAACATGTTACTTTCCAACCAAATGGACCACATGCTCTATTTAATTCAGCAGAAAGTGCGTTGAATTGTGAAAACTCTCCAACAACAATGAATGTCGAGTCCAAGAACAATGAGGAACACAATCAAAGTAAAATGTTGCTCATGCTCCATGAGTTCCCCGAAGTTCAAAACGTAGCACTCACATCAAAGCAAGCAATAATCTACGAGTAGAAAACTAATGATAGCACGCAATGGGATACATCGTCATAAGAACAGTCAAACTTGATATCATCATAAGAACACTAGAACTTGATGTTTGTTAGAGCACACTTATGCACTTGTAGAAGGCGGATTATTAATTAGGCACTTCTATGACTCTCTCTCTCTCTCCAATATAGTAAATCTTTCTTTTATCGCTCGCCAATCGCTTTCTCCAAGTATAGGACAGTTCTCTCTCTCTTTCCCTGTCTGTCTCTGTCTCTCTCTCTCCAATAGTTTTCTGCCGTCGCTTTCTTCCAGCTTTAGCGGCATAGATGTCGGCAATACTTTTTTCCTCCTCCATGTTCTTTAAACGATTTTGTAAATAATTAAAGAAAGTATAAGGGTACCATCGCTTTCTCCCACTATAGTATAGAGTAGCGTTAGCTCCTCTCTCTCTCTCTCTCTCTCTCTCTGCTCTCTCTGCTCTCTCTCTCTCGCTGCTCCGTCCCCCGACTCCCGCCCTTCTCCACAGTTTTCTCTCATCGTTTTCTGCCAGAGACTTAGCAGAGTAGCTCTTCTCTCTCTCTCTCTCGCCCTTCCCCATCGCTTTCTCCAAAAGACCTTTCTACCCGGCTACACGATTGAAGAGCGATGATTTTGTAATTGAATTTTTGGATTGAAGCAATAATATAATAATGACATTCTCGACTTTTTGGACCGATATAAAAATGATTTGATGTGATGATCGTGCTATAACATTTTCATTTATTCGATCCGATTAATTAAATATTCGAATTATTCTAAGAAATACATAAATTTTATGAATAATACGTGAACACTGAATTATGCCCAAATTCTTTATTTTTTTAAAGCTATGATATTATGTTCTTATACATTGTTTTTTCTTTTGAATATTTACAACTTATTTAAAAGTGTTTTCAAGTTGTTATAATTTTAAATAAAATGTTTTCTATGATAGATTTCAAAATACTTAACGTATTATGCATGACTTTACAATTCTTCTTTTTTCAAACTCTAAGTTTTGTATGACAAGAAACTTTGATGTTAACATTTACATTCCAAGATCCATATATGACAACATCTTTTCTGCCATGTTAGGTAAGGAAGTGGCTCAGAGAACAAGTCAGAAGTATGTAATTCCTCAGCTTGATCTGGAGAAAGCTTATTATAGGGTCCATTGGTCCTTTGTAGCCAGGGTCATGGAAAAGCTGGGATTTAGAAGTAGGATGGCTACCTGCATTTACACTCTCACTATTGTTGGAGGTCATTCCAAGCTGTTTTGTTGAATGGAAGATTAGTGTGGGGGTTTGAAATCAAAAGATTTGTTGAATGGAAGATTAGTGTGGGGGTTTGAAATCAAAAGATTTGTGAGACAAGGATGTCCTCTGGCCCCTTTGCCATTTGCCATTACCTCTCATCCCTTGATTGTGGCTCTGGAGGATGCTTGTGTGAAGAGGGTTGGTGACTGGGTTAAGGTTGAAGGATGGGGAGCAGTTGGTGACTTAATCTTTTGCTGATGATTCACTTCTATTCCTGAAGGTTGATAGTGATAATCTAAGGTATGCCTTGCAGATAGTCCAATTTTTGTTGATGCTTTTGGATCTAGATGCAGCATTCACAAATCTAGGATTATCAGCATAACTGAGGAGGATGACTTTGACATGGAAAGATGGGGGTGTGAGGTTATAAAGAAGGGACATATTATTAGACATCTGGGGGTTCCCTTTCGAGTTAGGGTGACAAGCAAGGATGTAACTAACTGGGCAATTGAAAGGTTCCTTGATAAGATAAAGAAATGGGAAGGGATTAGGGTACCCTTTCATGATAGGGTGGTCATTGCTAACACAGTATTAAATGCATACATTATGTTTCTTTGTCCTGTGATAGATTTCAGAAACTGCCATTGGAAGAGGATCATGGCCCCAGTTAGGAAGTTTATATGGAAAAACTGCAGAGATGATAGCAAGGTTTCAGCTTGGTTGGCTTGGGAGAAAGTAAGTATTCCTACAAAGGTGGGAGGACTTGGGATTCGGCACTTGCCTATCAATGCCAAAACAAGGGTAGTCACTAGCCTACCTAAATGCCTCTAGCAAGAGGTGATCTGGGCCAGGATGGTTAGAAAAGTGATTAAAGAGTCTAATGTCCAGTTCAAAGGTAGGTGGCTTGGGCTTGTTTGGAAAGCTAACTTGCTAGATTTTTATAGGGAGAACTTTAGTATGAAACAATTTGTCGTACAATATGTACGGCCGACAACAAACTAAATATAGGTTTTTATAGGGCAATCTTCGTATGAAACAATCTATTGTACAATATGTAGGGCCAACAATGAACTACCCAAAATGTTGACTTGTCTTTCTAGATACATACTATTGATTTCAAGTAGGAGCAATGACATTATATTTCTTTGAGTTAATAGAAATCTCTCTCCATAAAAATAAATTTTGATGAGTTTTTTGTAAATAAATATAACTTGTTTTCAAAAGAAAAAGAAGTCACTTAGGTTGATTGTAGCTAACCTAAAGTTACCGAGGTTGGCGGATCGAACTAAGGCTTCCCTAGCATTCCTAGTTATTGTATTATTCTCAAAAGCACCTCTTGTGATTTCTTTAAATTTGAGGTTTAGGCGTTTCATTCGAATTATCTCGTCTCACAATAATAATGCATCGTGGGTTGTTTGGCGAAACTAAAACCTGTTTTCTTCTTGGCGAACCTAAATTGTCTCACAATGTGCCGTAGGTTGTTTGGCGAACCTAAATTGTGCAGCTACATCATTAGAGATTGAATGTTCAGAGCACATGGCTTCCTCAATAGATAGACTAGGGTGCTTTAGAGAGAAAGGTTGTCTTCTAAAGCTTTGTGCAAAATCAAGCAAAACCCTTGGGAGGTGAACTTGTTAGAAGTCATCTCCTGTCTTTATCAGACACCAGGGCCTCTGTTGTGGGTGTGCCCGCCCTGTATAGGTGTTTTCTCATTTTTCCTCACTCCCCGTATTTTTTCTCCAGTTTTCCCCATTTTTCCATGGTGTGGGTGACTGCCCTATGCTGGCACGATCACAGAGAAGCTGGCCGACTGCACTCTTATGTATATGGAGCTGGCCGACTTTTTCTGTTGGGGTCGTGGAGGATTTTTTGGCTGGCCGACTGGAGGGACCCAATCGTGAGACTGGCGGCCTGTTTCTCCACTGGCCGACTGCATATATGGGGCCATATAAAATGGCCCCATTGCCCCCACATCATTGTATCATCTTTTCATTGCGGGATCTTATGTATAGAGAAGAGTTACACGCCTATCTCTCTCCTTCTCTTGTGTTGTCTATTTTTTTGCACTCTACTTGCTCTTATGGTCTCACATTTGGTTATCATCTCCGCTGCGTATTTTGACATGGTATCAGAGCCCTAGGCTCTTGAAAGATCTTGGGAGTTTTCTGAGCAAGAGGGGGATTGTTGCGTTGCTGATTAGTGGACTGTTAGGGACTATTCGGGAAGAGAAGTAGCAAGAGGAAGGCGGGCTAAGTTGCTGGACAGCCACTTGTAGGTTTAAAGTTTTTTTTCCCAGCCACCCACCCTTTTCAGTTACAACAATTATGGCATCTGGAAGGTTATGATGGAGTCTGTGCTGGAGTCATATGACCTTGCTGATTTCATCGTTATCAGGGTTCCACGGTCGGAAGCAGAGCTAGGGGAGTTCTGTCAAATGAAGAAGGACCACGAGGCACAAGCACAGATGTGGGATCGTGTCAACGCCAGGGTCCGGTCATTTATCTTCCTCAACTACACACCACAAGTAATCAATCACGTAAAGCATATGACGTAATCAAGCACGTAAAGCATATGACGCTGGCCAGAGGCATATGGCAGCACTTGGCTTCTCTTTATAACAGGGTATCACCCATGAAGAGGATTTCCTTATCTTCCTTAACTACACACCACAAGTAATCAATCACGTAAAGCATATGACGCTGGCCAGAGGCATATGGCAGCACTTGGCTTCTCTTTATAACAGGGTATCGCCCATGAAGAGGATTTCCTTGGAAGTGCATATGCGGGCTATGAACCTTGCAAAGTCATCGACGATGCAGGAGCACATTAACAAGCTGCAGGCCCTTCAGCAGGAAGTCCTCCAGAGGCTGGGAAGGAGATATCATCATCAGAAGATATGGCCATTACTTTGCTGTCCCACTTGCCTGCTTAGTATTCCGCTTCTACTTCTCTTTGATTACTAGTTGCAGGCTCAGCACCATTACTTGGGAGGAGCTTGTGCCCATGGTCTTGGACCAAGAGGAACGTTTCATGAACCCTCCTCATAGCAGAGGTTCGATTGGCCAACGGCCGAAAGGCCAGAATAACAACAAGGGCAAAGGGAAGGCTTCACCGGAGAAGTCTTCTGAGAAGAAGCCTGACACAGAACGAGAGAAACTGAAGGCCGAGCGGTCCTGTAATGATTGTGGTGAGAAAGGCCACTATTGGAGGAAGTGTCCTAAGCGGACTGGGAAGAGTGTTGATTCTTCACTCTCAGCTGCAAAGACTCATTTGTTCGAGTACCCAGGTGGTTGTTGGACATTGGACACCCTTCGAGAGTCAGGTGTCACGGAGTTACCCTCCGAGTGGACCACAGAGGACGGCCCTTGAAGATCGCACAGAGTCCGTGGTGGCGAAAAAACCAATACAGCGGAGCTTCTTCAGGTAAACTATGCTTTGATGTCTCGTATTATGCAAGACAAGGAGCCCACTTCTGTAAAGGAAGCCCTTTTAGAGGATACTTGGAGGAAAGCCATGCAGGTGGAACTTGATGCCATCGAGAAGAACAAAACATGGGAGGTTGTACCGAGGCCGTCGAAACGGTCAGTCATTGGTGCCAAATGGCTCTTTAAGACCAAATATATGTCAGATGGGTCGGTGGACAAACACAAAGCCAGACTCGTGGTTGGCTAAAGGTTTTGCTCGGCGACGGCCAGACATTGACTACGAGGATACCTTTGCACCGACAACATGGATGACCACAATTCGGACCGTTCTTGCCCTTGCTTCTTCTCAGAGGTGGCTAGTGTATCAAATGGATGTAAAATCTGCGTTCCTTAATGGTGACTTGAGGAGGAGGTGTATGTTGAGCAGCCTCCAGGCTTTGTTGTTCGAGGATCACAAGGGATGGTTTACAGGTTACGTAAGGCCTTGTATGGTCTTAAGTAGGCTCCCAGGGCTTGGAATCAGAAGATTAATTCTTTCTTTGTTCGGACTGGTTTTTAGAGATCGGTTGCAGATCCCAACCTGTATCTCTTTCGGGAATGCGGCATGGTTACGATTATCATCCTTTATGTGGATGATCTCACTCACCGGCGGTCATGTGGAGCACATTGGCATGACGAAGGCTGCCTTGTCAAAGGAGTTTGAGATGACCGACCTAGGCTTACTCCACTTCTTTTTGGGATTGGAGATCAAGCAGACCGAGAGGGGGTTTTTTGTCTCTCAGTAACAGTATATTCATGAGTTGGTTGAGGCCTTTGAGAACTACAAGCATATTACTTCAACGATGGACCCAAACACAATGTTAGATTACCGTAACACCACTATGGGCGTTACCACAGGAGGGGACGGCTCACCACCCAGCCATAGAGGAAGAATGAGGATTGCCCCTCATCCCCCAGGCTATATAGTGTGTGGCCTGTCATCCACACTAGCCTGGCCGCCCATGACTCCGCATGGGCGTCCTCTCCCACTGAACCCCAGATGGCCACGTCCTCGGCGCGTTCTGACTGAGGCGTTGACGCTAAAGCCCCGTCTGGCCATCTGGTCTACTGTCGGTCTCACAGGCGTTACAGGCTACGTGACATTACCCCCCTTAAGAAGAGTTTTCATCCTCGAAAACAAACTAGGGAAACCTCTTGGAAATTGCACTACGACTTTCCCAGGTAGCTACCTCCTCATCCCTATCTGTCCATTTACCAAGTACCTCTTGGTACACTTTATGTCGGGTTTGTCTGTCACACGATACTCTAGAATCTTTTCAGGTTCATGTGGTATCTTTGGTGGCTCTATCAAGTCCACCAAAATCTCTGGAGAAACTGCGTTCTCTAACCCGTGAACTGATTTCTTCAGTTTACTGACATGGAAGACAGGATGGACTTGAGAACTCTCCCCGGTAACTCAAGTTTATATGCTACGTCCCCAATCTTCTTAAGGATTTCTAAGGACCACAATATCTCGGAGAAATTTTATCACACTTTCCTGTTTTCATGGTTTCTGACTGCGCAGGAACCTTAAGGAATACAAAGTCACCTTCTGCAAAGGTCACCTTTCTATGCCCTTTATCCGCATAAGTTTTAGCGCGATCCTGAGCACTACGAATGCTCTCACATGTGGCTCTGAGCATATCATTCATATCTTCAAGGAAATCCTTGACAGATTGAATCTTCTCCCTTTCTAGGCCTACAGCCGTCAGAGATCTCGGCTGGAATCCATACATTAACATGAATGGTGTAAATCCAGTCGTCGCTGAGAGTGTTTGGAGCTGTTATAGGCGAACTCCAATAAGGGCAAGTACTCTTCCCAATTAGATTGCTTCTTACTGACATAAGAACACAACATATCCTCTAGAGTTTGGTTAACTCTTTCAGTTTGACCATCAGACTCCGGATGATCTGTCGTACTCATACTTAGAGTAGTATCCAACTTTTTGAAGACTTTCCTCCAAAAATGACTGTTGAACTTTCTATCTCTATCCGACACTATATCTGTGGCGGCGAGCAGGCCATATAGCTTGTAGAGATGTTCAATAAAGAGTTTTGCCAACTCTGGCATTTTAACAGTTTTCTTTGTGGCGATAAACTTTGCCATTTTAGTTAACCTGTCCACTACCACCCACACCGAGTCATTCCCTCGACTCGTCTTGGATAAATCGGTAATGAAATCCATGGAAATGCTTTCCCATTTCCCTTGCGGAATCTCTAGTGGATGGAGTAGTCCTCCAACCTTAAGTCGTTCATGTTTATTGACCTGGCACTTACTACATTTCAGCACATAAGTCTGGACATCCTTAAACAAACTAGGCCAATAAAACTGTCTTTTTACTAGTGCATAGGTCTTTTGAATCCCGAGATGACCCGCACTTGGACTATCATGACTTTCTTTAAGAATTTGGGCCCGAAAGTCACCAATAGTTGGTACACATACTCTACCCTTGTAGAGTAAGTACCCGTCCTCAATGGAGTAATTAGCATATTTCTCCCCCTGACGAAGTTTATCACTTCCCTTTGAAGCCGTGGCAGTCAAAGGTGATGAAGGGCCTACGTCAGAGCTCTCCGACTCCAAACTATACTCAGAAGACACGGCTAGTCTCTCTGGACTAACTCTTGCTTCCCTTCCCGTTGCACCTTTGGCCAGTCTCTCCGGACTAGCAATCCGTGCCAACGAGGGAGGTGGTCGCGTCTGTGAAGAACTGCGTACGTGTATAGCGTGCCAGACCTCTGTAAAAGATGGATCGTGCTCACATAAACCACGTAATGACTCTAAGAAATCATTCTTGAAGATTGTGAAACTAAGTTCATTAATCTGTGGCATGCGACTAAGTGCATCTGCCACCATGTTATACTTACCTTTCTGGTAACGTATCTGAAGGTCGAACTCCTGTAGAATCTCCGCCCATCGAGCTTTTCTACCCTTCAATTCATTTTGACTTGAAAGCCATTTCAAACTTTCATGGTCCGTCCGGACCTCAAAAGAAGCACCATATAAATAGTGTCTCCACTTTTTCAATGCATGAACTATCGCTAGCAACTCTCGCTCGTAAGCCGAGTAGTTACGGTATGCACGATCTAACTTTTTACTTTCAAATGCAATTGGGTGTCCCCTTTGCATAAGTACAGCCCCAATGGCCTCATTACTAGCGTCTGTTTCTAAAACAAACGGTTCATTTGGATCGACAATAGTCAAAACAGGTGCAGCTCTACGGTCACCTTGAGCTTATCAAAGCTATTCTGTTGGGCTTCCCCCCAACTAATGTTTTTAGTTTTTGACCGTAAACTGGCCAGTCACAACGGGACTGCGATCTTCGTGCAGTCCTTCACATACTGTCGTTAGAACCCCGACATGCCAAGAAAAATCTGCAGTTCCTCGAGATTCTTCGGCACATTTAAGAATAGCCTCTACTTTTTTTGGCTCCATCCGCGTACCATTGATGGATATAATATGGCTAAGGTAGTGAATTTTTGTTTCAAAAAATTCACATTTGCTCTTCTTTGCAAATAGTTTGTGCTCTCGCAACAACTCGAACACTAGACGCAAATGCTCTATGTGTTCTTTCTGTGTTTTACTGTACACAAGAATATCATCTGGGGAAACTACTATGAATTTTCCCAGATATGGACATAAAATGTTGTCCATCAGCGTCATAAATGTCGCTGGAGCATTGGTTAGCCCAAATGGCATAACCAAAAACTCAAAATCCCCGAAACGGGTCCTAAATGCTGTCTTCGCACAACATCTTCTACTTTAATTCTAACCTGATGATACCTTGATCTCAGGTCTATTTTTGTGAAGTATCTCGATCCATAGAGTTGATCAAACAACTCATCCATGTGTGGCATCGGATACTTGTTCTTAATCGTATCTGATTAAGAGCTAGTCTATGCACACCGCATAGATCCGTCTTTCTTCTTTACCAGAAGAATAGGTGATGCCCACGAACTTGAACTAGGCCAAATAAAGCCTTTGTTCAAATATTCTGTCAATTGTTTTTCCACCTCCTGTGCCTCGGAGTGGCTTAATCTATAAGCAGGTTTGCTTATAGGTGTTGATCCTGTCGATGCCATGGTCTACTTCTCTAGATGGTGGTAAACCATCTGGCAATTCATCAGGAAAAACATCCTAAATTCCTCTAATAAATTCATTAAAGTATCTACATACTTTTTCTTTAATGTCTCTTTCACCTTGGATTTTTTCTTGTTTGAATCGCATGCATGCCAAACAGGGTTTTCAAACAGTGGGTCTCGTCCAAGGCTATTTTGTTTTCCTTGTTTGTCTACGCAAACATCATTTACAGTTTTATTTACGGAAACATAATTTAAAAGAGGGTAACAAGCATATACCTCTGCTATCTGGTCTCTGTGGACCGTTGTACACACAGCTCCATGGAGGAAATAAGTGGTGTGGTGGGGACAGTACGGTCGCCCTGCAGGGTAATGACTCTACCTTCGTGCTCTCAAAACGTAGCGTATTATGTAAGCAATTCCGAGAGCTAGACTAGGGCCCAAGCCATACAGCCACTCCCTGCCTAGATATACGTCTGCTCTGGCTAAGTGCATGACCTGAAAGTCAAGCGGAGCCTCGTAGTCCTGCATAGATAATGGGACCCCCAATACTACGGTATTCCATACTGTTTTGTTATACTCGTTGGCTAGGGCAACAGTATACTCATGATCGCTCCGGGTCTCAGTCAACCCCAACTTCTTGACTAACGAGTAGTTCAAGAAGTTGTGGCTAGCTCCATCATCGATAAAAACTGTGACTCTATGGCCACCTATGGTGCCATACATGCGCACCATGTCATGCGGACCTACAGTAGGCTGCCACATCGCTAGTGTCACTGAACAAGCATGATGCTCCTCACAATGACACACTATCACCTCTCTGAATTCTGCGGAACTGAGAGGGAGTCTCTGCACTGTATGCAACTGCCTAGAGGATTTACCATCTTTTTTGGGCTCGTTGCCACTCATGCTGGCTTTAGGCTTTGGACACAGCCTTCGTGTGCCCTACATCGTTGCAATTAAAGCAGCGATTTTCCTTTCGCGCTTTAATATACTGCTCTTTCTTTTGGATTTCGCAGTCTCTTTTCTTCTTGGATGGTCGCGGTTTTTTAGACCAATGACCACCCTGTCCTTCCTGGTCCATCTTATCCCCCTGCTTATCACTGCGGAACCCTTTTCTTTTAAGTCCTGACCTCCTCTTCTCACTACTCTCGGCCCTGCTGCTCGAACCACCATGCGCACTACGGCGCTTGATGTCATCAAATATCTGCGCATACTTAATTGACTCTGCTAATAAGTCTTTAGGCTGTAAGGGATCTACGTACTCAAGGTAATCATCTTTGAGGCCTCTTTTAAAGACTCGCAATGTCTGGAATGCATCGATCCCCTTTATCTTGAGTACTATCTCCCTATAGTCTGAGATGTACTGAGTCGGGGATTTGTTCTCCATCGAGCACTTGTCCCATAACTCCCAACTTCTCTCCGCCTCATTGACAGGCAAAAACTCTTTTCGAAACATCGTTTCAAACTCTGTCCAAGTGGCAGGACGAGTTGTTAAACTCATCCACCACTTGTACGCTTTGTCGGTTAATGAGAGGCTAGCCTACGGGCTGTATCTGGCTAGGTTGCTATCGCAACGCGTGCAAATCTGACCACTTTGCTAGAAACATGTTGACCGAGTCCTTGTTTCTCTCCTCCTCACCCCACCAAAACTAGGCGTCTTTAAGTCTTTCAATAACGCTAATAAAATTAGCAGGTGGTGGAGAGAGAATGATCCTTGTGAGCCAGTTGATGCCTGCAGTATCGGAAGTTGGTTGGTTCATTGATCTGGTTGCTGAACACCAGATTGGACTTGAGCTTCTTCGTGGGGCTATTGAGCTCTTTTATGCAAACGCCACTGTAGTCTTATTGGGACGTAGATTGCGTATCTTGCGGTATCTGCAGAGTACGAAGGATCTAGGACTCTTTTACACAGGAGGGGATGAAGTCAGGCTCCAAGGTTGGAGTGACTCATATTGGGGAGGAGATCCAGACACGAGGAGATCTACTTCAGGTTATAGTTTTACCCTCGGCTCAGGAGTAGTTTCTTGGAGAAGTAAGAGGCAGCCAACTATTGCCCTATCTTCGACAGAGGCAGAGTACCGGGCCTGCTTGCAAGGTTGTATGGCTACGGAGGCTGCTAGGCGAGATTGAGTTTCCACAGAAGGAGCCCACAGTCATCCAGTGTGATAACCAGAGTTGTATAGCTATTGCTCGAAACCCGGTCTTCCATGCCCGGACCAAGCACATAGAGATACAGTATCACTTTGTACGTGAGAAGATCTTGGCTGGTGACATCTTGCTACTTTATTGTTCGACGGAGGACAATGTGGCGGACCTCAGTTACTCGCCTATCTCTCTCCTTCTCTTGTGGTGTCTATTTTTCTGCACTCTACTTGCTCTTGTGGTCTCAAATTTGGTTATCATCTCCGCTGCGTATTTTGACAGAACTTGGGTGTGTAAAAAAGCCTTTACATGAGATGCTTCCTTGGTGGCGGTCCTGTGCAATTTTGTAGCCTATGTCAATGTTAATAAAGCTTGAAACTTGCATAAGAAGGGTATCCAATGTTAGCAAGATCTATGGGATGATCAAGCAAGCAAATGGATGGACCATTGGGAAATAGCAAATAGATATGACAACATCTTAGAGGTGCTATATAGAGATGGGTGAGCCCGAAAACATACACTTGAAAGAAATACAAGATTGGGTACAAAATCGCCCCCTCTAGGGTTTTCCTTAGAGTATTTATAATTTTATTGCTTCCAAACATAGCTCATAACCTTTATTTTTATAATTGCTTGCCTTGCAAGCTTACATTATAAAAATTAAATATTGTATTTCCATAACAATCCCCCCATTTGAGAGAGCAGTTGTCCTTAGTTGTGTAGTATAACAACATTGGTATCTTGGAATCACTCCATAACTCAAGTTATTGTCAAACCAACGTGATGCAATTAGTCTGGTTTTATCAAGTTTCTCTAAGTCTATTAGCCTTTCAGCTAATGCATTCTCAATCAATCGTTCTTGCACTGCAATTCTTAGGCTTGGAACTAGGTACTCCATAGGCATTACCACTTTAACACCATAAGCTAGATGGAAGGGAGTATATCCCGTCGCTACCTTATACGATGTTTGATATGCCCATAAAGCTGTTGTTAGCTTATGTTCCCAATCGACTTGCTTCTAATGTTTTTGTCAAGATAGTACACAAAATCTTGTTTGTACTCTCTGCTTGACCATTAGCGTGTGGTGGATAATAAGGGGATGTCTTCTGGTGGACTACAAGGAATCCAACAAGTAAGTGATCAATCATCTCATTAATGAAGTGTGAATCGCGATCACTGACTAATTCTAATGGGCAGTCGAATCTCGAAATGATTTGTTCATATAAGAACTTAGCTGTTGTTTGTACATCAGCTCACTTAGAGGCTCTGGCCTCTGCCCATTTTGTGAAATAGTATGTGGCCACGATCACATATCGAGCTTGTAATGGATGCGCAGCTGGACTAATAGGTCCAACAAAATCAATTCCCCATTTCTCAAAAGGTTGTCTTACAAGAACAGGGGTAAGTGGCATCCTATCCCTTTGTTGTGGAATAGAAAATCGTTGACACTCTTCGCACCTTCTAATAAACTCTATGGCATCCCCGAACAACGTAGGCCACCATAGTCCTGCTTGAAGCACCTTGCAAGCTATACTCTCCACAGTGAAATGTCCTCCAGCTATCCCTGAGTGTGCTTCATCCAATATTGTGACTATTTCGTCTTCTCGCACATATCTTCTTAAGACATTGTCCTTACCTAGCTTGTATAGTTCTCCGGCAATTAATTGATAAGGTGCAGCCAGCTTAACAAAACGATGCATTTTATCTTTTTTCAAGGGTCGTTCTTCCGAAAAACCATAAGCTAGATAATATGATATTTCTTTGCTTCATTCGGGCACCATGTCCAGTTTGAACAAACAAGCATCAGGGAGGTCATCATCGACACCAGTTTACCGGTTCCCCATTTGGAATTCTCGACATATGATCGGCCAACACATGCTGTGTTCCATTTTTTACGATGACCATGAAGTGAAATTCCAATAGTAATAGGAATCAGCGTCGTGTGATTCTTCCCGTGGTGCAAGACTTGTTCACAAGGTATAATAAAGCCTGATGGTCCACACAGAATACAAATTTGTTGGCCAATAGGTAATGTCGATACTTCTTGACAGTATAAACCCTGGTTAATCCTTCTTGTTCTATGGTGGTATAATTCACCTCTACATCATTCAATTGGCGACTAGCCAAGCAGACTGGGTAGTCCAATTTGAACTCACCAAGCTGTGCCAATACGCATCCAATAGCAAAGTTCGATGCATCAATGTGCACATGAAATATAAGGTCCTAGTTAGGTGGTCTCAGAATTGGCACACTAACCAGTGCTTGCTTCAATCTATTGTATGCTTCCTAGCATTCTTCAGTCCATTCAAAGACAATGAGTAGCTTATATAATGGTTTGGCAATTTCAGCATAAAATATTATGAAGCGGCATAAATCTTTGCACAGCTTTGTAATTAGTGGGTGGGGGCAATTCCAAGATCAACCTAACCTTGTGTTGTCAGTGGATATACCGTTCTTGGAGACAATGTGTCCTAATATCACACGATGTTTGACCTAAAATTGGCACTTTAAAGGGTTTAAGGATATACGATACAATCGATATCGCTCAAACACTTTTCTCAAGAAGCAAGCCAAAAACTTGCTTGCTTCGAGTTCCAATCGCTTGGTGACTCGAAACTCGCGAAGTCGATTGCTGTCAAAGATATTTTGACATCTTCTGGTTGTGAAAATTCCAGAGCATATTGTCTTCATATTCAATTTCCAGCTTACAACATGCATCCAGAGTAGCCAATCGGGCTAATACTAGATAATCATGCATCGTGTGGTCTCGAACTCCTCTCCGGAAGCATGGCAATAACTGATCATCAGTTAGCCTCTCCCATAGTTTGCATCTTGAATTCAAGTGCTTTAGCTAGGACACAGTCTCGCGTCGACTCAATTTCTTTCTGCTTGATGTTATGCAGCTGTGCCACATGACTCCATCTGTCGCCACTTCTATAGCAAAGCTTGGCACAAACACATTCTTGAGTCGCATGAAATTAATCTTATCTTCTGGCTTGAGGGTTTGATTGATGAGCTTTTCCTTCTAGGGTCAGTTAAAAGTCATGAATCATGGTTACATCACTTACTGGCCCACAGATTTTGCATGTGGACTCAAAGATCTCTAAATGTTGAATCGAATCCCCATCCCCAGAGAACTTTTGTATGAGCTTTGAAATGATGCGTGGCTTCATTTGGGATGGTTTGGATTCTAGAGTAGTGCCTAGTTCCTTGACCATTCCTTGGCCCATTTCCCTGCAGCCATATTCAACAAATCTGTCCTTGTGGCCGCATTAAGATCTATATTTGGATCCACCCTTGGTCTTTGAGGAGCTACTTCCCCCTACCTAGACCTCATCCTCTTCCAACATTGGCTCTTCTAGGAATTTCTAGTCTATAGGACGGTCCGGCCACTTCATTCTGGGGATTGGCTCATCATTAGTAGCCTCTGTATGCCTTTGTAGAATCAAGAGCTCCATGTCCTGTAAGAATGAGGGATGATTGATCATTTTCTCGATGTCTTTCTTAGTGTACAGGCGGTCTTCTACTTCACCCATTTCCCTCGGTATATTATCCCCTTCATCCTGGGTTATGAATCCTTTCTCCGCTTTTGGCTCTTCTCATTAATGGGCTCTAAGTTTGGAATTTCTCCCTCACTCCTACCCATGACCATTTCTAGTTCTTCACCACACGTGATTGAAATAGGTTCACATTTCCCATCTCCTTTTGTTCGGCCTTAGCCCTTTGAGTATCGAGCTCTTGTTTCCTTAAGCTCAATTCTCCCATTCTACTTCAATCCTTTTCAATTCTAATTCTACTTCCTCTAAGGTTGGGAAGAATCCTTGACCTGTATGGCTACGCTTTCCAAGTCTCTTCTCATTCTAGGGGTGCTAGTGTTAGACAGCCTAGAATTTGAAGGTTAGATTGGTAACTATTACCTTGGACCAAGTCTAGCGATGCTGGTTGACGGACCCGTGTCGCGCAGATTGTGCTTCCTCATCATTACTGGTTTGGAGACCAAAAAATCCATGGGCTATATTAATGATACCACTAGATCTGGTAGGGGAGGGTGGTTTCTCCTCTTCCCCCCCCAAACCCAAAGAATCGTAGCCCTTCTTCCATGGATTCTTCACTACTTGTCTCGATGGTGGTTAGATTCCTCAAGACACTCAATTAAGTGGCCTGAACCAACACTCTTTTGATAGGAAGATCCTGGGTGCTTTGATGCAGTATCGTCGTTGGGAGTGAGGTCGTCTCTGATGAGCTTTCCAAACCTTAAGTGCATGTGAATATGATTTGATAAGCTAATTTGCTAGCCCAATTGAATTTTGGTAACATACTGTCGATTTGTTTTCTGAGGCCGTGAGAAGGCAGATAGCAGTTCTTCACGATGCAAGAAGTCAGAGAACCGTTCATGTCGTGAAATGGTAAACCGTTCACGTCGTGAACTAATTTTTGTACTTTCACGTGCTACCTTGTTATAATTTTTACTGGTCTCAAGCACTTCCCTAACCTTAATTTGACAATACCAGGTTCGTGAGCTGGATCTGGTTAAGTCTTGAAACTATAGAAATAGTTCACGTCGTGAAATGGAAACCATTCACATTGCGAGTTCCTATGTAGTTCACGCCGTGAGATGTAATTGGTTCATGCCATGAGATGCGCTGAAACAGTTCACGCCGTGAAATGTAAATCATTCACGTCGTGAACTATCTACTGTTTCACATCGTGAAGCATTTTTTGCTAGTTCACAGATTACAATTTTGTTAGACCCGTGGTGTCAGAGATGTCCGGATAAGACGACCTATTTTTAGCAAGGTAATCCATAGTGTCATCCATAGTGTCACCAACCCAGATAATGGTGTAAGTGCAAAATCTATTACCCAGGTGAGGGGTCATCAATGTTTGCACTAGTTGAGCTCGATATTTCAACACTCCCCCATGAGCTCAACTCCACACATTGCGCTCTAAGTAAGCTCCTAAACTTATGGAGGTTTTCTATACCCAATGCCTTTGTAAAGATATAAACCGCGTGATCCTATGTGCTAACATTATCACAACCTTTATGACACTTGGAGAAGAATTCTATTTCTCAAACATAAAAACTAGAGCAAACCATAGACTTATAACAAATTAAAAACATGAACCTTACATACACAAAATAAAATAAACATGAGAGCTTGAAAATAAGAGAGAGATCACCGTCAGCATAGGATTAGGTTCAATCTCCCCTAGATGAGTGTGGTCGGTCGTACCACTCACCCATATTTATATATATTAAAGCTTTCTTTTCAAAAGACAACTCCAAAAATAAATTTAGTTGGCGCAAAAAATTAGTAATACACCTGGCATTCATTTGCTTCAAATGCTTGTTTTGGTTGTGATAAACTCGTCATTGCTTAGGCTTGTAAAGCTAGTTGAAATGTCCCTACTCTCATGATTTCTCTATTTAAACTTTTAATTTCCACCCATAATCAATTATTATCATTCATGTGATCATTAATCTATAGATGAGTATGAACATACCTCTTAAATGTTGAGAGTTTGGTTAAAATATCAGACTCATCATTCTTAGGCTTGTTTCTTATGAAGCTAGTTGAAATGTCCCCACTCTCACAATTTCTCTATATAAACTTTCAATTTAAACCATAATCAATTATCATAATTCAAGGTTGTATGTTGAAAGACCACTGTAAAATCTATCTCTATTGAAAGAATATATGAAGGGTATCTTTGCATTTTTTTTAATGCCAAAAGGCACATAAAATAATTGTTATCTTGAAGTTTGAACATGCCATATGGATTTGACTTGACAAAAAAGTATTTAAAGTCCCTTTGACTTTAATCATTGAAGACTACTTTTCACATGAATTTCACAAGATAAACTTTTTATATTTCTCCCTTGTATTTTGTGCCCATAATCTAAACATAATAAATCTTGTAAACATGTTATCGTCAAAGTAGCATGAGCTATTCAACAAGATGGCCTATAATAACATCACACACAATGTCATAGTAAAATCACACATGTTTCTTTACTTATGTTTTTGTTAACCATGCTCACCATTAAAGCCTTTACTAAATTGAGATGTGAGCTTTGTTACAATCTTCCCTTTCTAAAACTTATCAAGGGAGATAGTAACTCAATTTTGCAACCATTGAGTTCTTGGAACTTTTTTTTTTGCCTTACAAAAATATGTCCTCTATCGATTACTGATGGGTTGTCAAGTTCTTTTAATTAAAAAAAATGAGATTATTGTAATCTAGCACTAATAGAGCTAGGGACGAACCTAGGTTCTTCCCAATAAAATCATGCACCCATGGGTTGGTTTTGAAGTTTGTGAGTGGGCTGTGCTTAACAAAATTGTTGAACGAATTCATCACTTTTGATCATAGAAAACCTTCAAAAATCCTTTCAAACAGTCATGTAACATTGCATTCTGTCAAATGATTGAAAATCAACCAATTTTGATTACATCAGAAATAAATGATTGGGTTGTAATCTCAATCAACTCTCGTAAACTATGGAGAGGTTGTGATGGATCAATTAGTTTTGGTTATTTATGACCTTGGAATTTCTTGGAAGAAGGGGGTTCAAGTTCATCTTGCTTGTGGAGAGGTGTGAGGCATCTGATAAAAGCGAGGAGGAGTTAAGCTTGTTTTATATGGAACTTGAGTGTTAGGTTTATCGTTCAATTGCTTAAAAGGCTGGTTCTCTAAAAGGAATAGAGATGGTTGAAGCAAATTGCAAGAACAATGTTTTGTTTTCAAAGTACAATTTATTTGCTTTCTTTTAATTCCAACTTCATTAATTTTAAATTTAAATGTGCTAAAGTGTGTACGTTTCCGTTAAAAAAAGGTTCCCCGAGTTGGGATTAATACAAAGAATATATCAATAATCATACTATGATGACTATGATAGTTGTCACGTGGGGTCCATATGAGTGGGCGGGTAGCCCCAATATATAGCCTACATAGGGGAGTGGAATCTAGCATTTTGTGTGAGCAGACGGTGGTGGAGGAGGCAGCACGGTTTTTGTTAGGATTCCCAATGGGGTGAGGCTTCTTTCGTAGTCGTGTGGATACGGTGGGTGCCCTGGGTGGAGGCTTCGGAGTGTTAAGGGGACAGACAGGCAGGCTTGCCCCGCCATTTTTGATTCCTTTCAACAAGACTTTGCTGTCAAATAGGGCCCAAGGTCTAGTGGGCGGTCTTTTCTCCGTAGCCAATAGAGGGGGGCAGAGTGGGCAAAGTCATCCCCCCCCCCCCCTCATTAAAAAACTTTGCACACAGTGAGAGAGAGAGAGAGAGAGAGAGAAAGATGGGAATGCACAGCGAGGAACGTTGACAAATGCGAAGGTTGATGGCAGCAGAGGCCTCTTCTAAAACTCTGCAGCTCCTAACGGCCGGTACAACCGCTGCACACATCATTTCATTATCGTCTTCAATGTGCTGCTCCTCTCCTTTCCCAGTGCCCATCGATTTCTTTGATTTTGCATTCACTCATCACGCTGTCTATGCATGTCTTCCTCTGCAGGCGTGTACATGTTGCTGCTGCTAGAGTGAGGCTACATGACTAGTACCAGCAGCATCGCTGCTGCTTCTCAAACCAGCCCTTGGGAGCCCCCCCTTCTTAGCTGGAAAGGCATGCAGTCATGGTCTGTGGGCTGTAGGGCCCCTTCTCTGTGCAAGATGTTCGTGAGCTTCAAGACCAAGAAGCTAGGCAAGCTTATTATCGCCAAGAAGAAGAAAAAGAGGAGGAGAGAAGGGGAAAATGATCACGACGAAGGGGGCAGAGCCGTAGCAGCGCCAGCAGGGGATTCCCCACCGCGCCGCTCTCTCCAATTGCCCCGCCTCTCTGAGGCGAAGCGCCACAGTTATCACGGAAGCCCTTCCCCCAGCAGCAACACCGCCAATCTGGCCAACATACTGAGGCGGAATTCCGACGCGGCGCCACCCACTTTCCCTCGCCTCTCGACCTCTTCCTCTTCCTGCTACGAGCGAATGTCGGTAGAATACCAGGCGGGGGGGCTGGATCTGCCCAGAGTGATGAAGCTGGGGGGAGGAGGGGGTAGGTGTTCGGACGAGTGCGGCCCATTGCCGTCCACCCTGCTGAACCGCCAAGATTCCGCCGTGTCCGCCCGGCGGCACTCCTCGTGTTCCGCCAGCTCGTCCACATCTTCCAAGCTGCTGCTGCTGAAGGGGGGGGCCTACGCGCGGCGGGTTCTGAACGACAACGGCCAGCAACCGCACATCAGCCACCTCTTTACAGGGAATCAATTCCTCACCCACGTCACGGCGGCACCGGTGCCGACTGCGGCCTGCGAGAACGCGGATATGCGGCCCTCGGGCGGCCTGCTGGATGCCAGTCTGCGGTGCAGGGACGCCGAGCTCAAAGATAGGATCGTCTTCTTCCTGTAGGTGAGAAAAAGGAAAAGCTACCGAATAAAATAATTGTGACCGTGAAACGGCTTTGCACTGTGCATATGACATGGCCTCTCTATCGTCCCCCGTGTGCGGCTACGCAGCAACTAAGGCTTTGTGGTTGGGTTGGTGGTGGGTGTACAGGCACAGCTGTGCCCGCTCTTCCCCCGCCACCACCACAACCCCTGCCACGCAAACTCCGCATCCACTGTTCTGTAGACGACGACACTTGTAAGTACCCGCTCCATTGTGTGTGCTTATCATTTCCCCTCTCTGGGTCTTTTGACTCGTAGTGTCTTGACCCTGCCACACTCACATACATACTTCTTTTTACTACGCCTTACTTGGGAGTGCTTTGTATTTGATCTTGGAGTGCTTATTATTGGTAGTGTTATTCGTTCCAAACTGGTTGTGTAACGACTCCTCATTATATTATATAGTTTTTCCCATAGTTTTCACCCATACAAGCTTGTTCATGAAGTATACTTTATCATGTTTCAGATGCTTGCACCATGTTGATGCCATTCTATTGATATGTTCGGTAAGGGGAATGAACTTGTGAAGTCTTAAACAAGTCACTCTTACTAATCCTTCACTCTTTTTTGGGTCTTACAAGATTACTTGGTAAAAGATTACACAACCATCCCAAGCTTTGTTGCTTGCTCATAGCTTCGATTTTTTGTATAGTTGTAACTTGATTGGGTATCTTTCACTCTTTTTTTTGGTCTTGCAAGATTATTTTGGTAAAAGTTTATACAATCGTCCCAATCTATGTTGCTTGCTCATAGCATGGAATTTTTGTATAGTTCTATCTTGATTGGGTCTTTTTTTGGTCTTGGCACGATTACTTAGTAAAAGTTTACACAACTGTCCCAGTTAATTTTTGTATAGTTGTTGCTTGATTGGGTATCCTCTACTCACAATAAAATGTCTTAACATGGAAAAGTGCAACCTTCTTGTCAGAAGTGGACCTTTATATTCATTGGTTCTTATTTGCCTATTGTTCATCTGATGTCTAGCCTCATTTGGCTGCCCAAGTCCTTTCTATATGGAAACTACACTTGTCCACAAGTGGGTTGTGCACACCTTTGTTCTTAAGTGTTTTGATTGGCTATTCAAAGGAAAAGGTAGATGGGCGTAGATGTGTGTAAGGCCCCCTTCCCACAGGCCAGTCAAACTTGGTCCGGCACAAGTTGGCCAAGATACCCTAAAATTTATCCTCATATATAGCAAGTCTTGCTAAAACTTGATTCAGTTACCTAATGACCTTTGTCAATTTGTATTTTCTTTGGTGAACATGGAGGTTAGTAGTAGCCTTGCAATGTGCGGAGCTGGTTAAACTGAGCCATCTTCTTTCCTAACTGTTCCCTTTTTGACAAAGTTTGAAAGACGAGGTGAAGTTAACCTATGTTCCTACAAAATCAAATTTATTGCTCGTGAGAAAGTAGAAATCATCGCTAACTATGCTTTTGGCTAAGTTTACTAAGCCATGGAAATGTGTTTTACCCAGTGTACCTAAAAGAATAGTTAACTATGCTTTGGCTAAGTTTGCTAAGCTATGGAAATGTGTTATACCCAAAGTACCGAAAAGAATAGTTGATTTAGAGCATCATGCATAGGGACATTGCTCTCATGTGTTTCATGTGTCGTGTATAGTATGGTGTTGTTCCCATAAGCATGGTTTCGGCTACTAGATTTGGAAGCTAATGTTCAAGGAATTTAAGGAACTACAAGAGAACTAGATTTGAGAACTTGATGACACTTCTCCAATGCCTAGAGTTTCTTTAATTTTATCATCACTATTGTAATTCTTGGTAACTTTTCAAACTAAGTTAACACGCCTTCTCTAAGCAAAATCTAGTGCCCCATTTGCCATCTCTAAGCTAGCCTCTAAATCAAATCAATTTCATTGTTGACAAACCAGTTCTTAGGTTTCAACTTCACTAAGGGCTTACCTCGTACATTGTTCCAATTGTGAAGGCACTTGATATTTGAGAAATGCGTAGACGTTAGCCAATTCTCTAAGATTGGTTCAGTTGCTTCCTATTTGAAATATTACTCTTCTTATGAAAATATATTGCTTAAATTTTTGTAATTGAAGCTGTAAAGCAAGCAATTGTAGAAAAAGAGTTGTAAGCTATATATGGAAGTAATAAAATTATAAAACTCTAGTGGAAAACCCTAGAGGGGGAAATTTTGTACCCAATCTTTTGTTTCTTTCTGGCATTCTAGGCTCACGCATCTACGTAACAGTGGTATCAAAGCAAGGCGATGCTCCGGCAAAAAGGTTGGGAGAATCAACATTTAGATAGCCGACAAAGGACCGACTTTAGACCAATCCACTAGGCCTAAAGGTTTGTTGTAGGGACACAGGGTGCATATGCACATCCGCAGACAAGCCCACACACCCCATAGTCCAACACAACCTCGTCTCAACAGCACAATTGCCAATTCACCGGTTACAGCGTGATGGCTAGTCACACTCGTCTGGCCAGCAGGCTATGTCTCTTCAAGAGAAAAAATAACATGTGCACACTCTCTCTTTCTGATACTCCTATCTCCCATGCCTTTGCCTCGTATGTGGGATAAATCTTATAGGTGTGGCATCATCAAACAGCAGCTCGTGAGGAGCATTAAGAAGGGAAGGAAAAGAGAGAAGAGAAGGAAGAAGAAAAATGAGAATGGAGAAGATAAGAGGAGAAGGAAGAGAGAAGAAAAGAAAGAAGAAGAGGAACAATAGGGAAATGAAGAGAGAGAAGAAGAAAAAGAAGAAGTGAGAAAGGAAGGAAGGAAAAGAAGATGGGCAATGACCTTGAATTTATTGAAGGAAGAAAAGGACTTCAATAAATTATTTTCAACACGTCAAAGACAAAGCCAGATCAGAAGACAGTAGATTATTGTACGTTTCAACTTTCAACAAAAGTTTTGGCTTTCATCGAATTAAGATGGACAAGTGTTTTCGGACAAATTCTTCATCAAATCTACAACTTCTTCTAGTGTAACAATCATGACACTTTTATCTTCACAAGATCCTCTCACGACCCTCATGATTGCAATAAGCTATGAAAGAATATCTTCGTTTGGCATGGATTTTGAAAAGTAATGATTATTATTCATATCGATTCCTTCTTCGTATCTTGAAAGTGAAGAGTGAATTAAAGTTTGGTGCTGCGATCATGAGGTTTATTTTGTCATGATTCTGATCGGTAACAATTAGGTATTCAATTCGAATATTCGATTTTGCCATATCATGGAGCGTTTTAAAATAATGTGAAGGTATATCACTGAAGACAATTCTATCCTTAGTAAAGAGTTTCAAGCGCGTTTGGATTTCTTAAAATCCAAGCTATCGCACGAAAGGATTGTCATTCCTATTGATGTTATGTTGGTCAAAGGTAATGAAGTTACATCATTATTTCTTTTCACATTATTTTTCCAGATATAATTTGAGCTTTCCGATTGATATTGTTGGCGAGTTTCTTTTTATTGCAACTTTCACAAAATGGTTCACGTCATGAACTGGTTCTAAATAGTTCATGCCGTGAGAACTGGTTCCAAATAGTTCACATCGTGAACTGGCTCAAAATAGTTCACGTCGTGAAACAGTTCACGCCGTGAACCGGTTCTCAATGGTTCATGCTATGAAACAATCACATTTTCTTCAACCAATCATGGAAAGCCATGTGTCATTCTTCATTAAGGCAGCCGCCCCAGTCCGACGGCCATGCCATAAAATTAAATTTCTTTCCCTTTTTGTGCATTCTGCATTCATCATTCTCCATCGTGTGTGTGACCCTCGAGCTTGCATCTCCATGCTTTCAATTCTCGTCTGATCATCAGCCTGCGAAATCTACATATTCGGGTTGAGGTGGGAGCTTGTCTCTTGCCTTTGTGTTTTCTTTCTGTTTTTTCGGTTCTTTTCTTCTTGAGCATAAATGTAATTGCATAATAAAAAATTCACACAAATACAAGAGTTCATTTAATTGCATAGGTGTGTTTGATTGCTCCCTGTATTATCTGCAAAAACCTACAGTCTCATCGTTTCACAAAACCTCGCAGTCATGTTGGTAAATCACACCTTGCACTCTCACTGTACTATATTTTCACAAAAATTGATTGCTGCATCATAAGCAAAGAAGTCCACACTGCTTATGGAAAGATAGCTCTGTAATACCACAGCCTTGAGTGCTTGCAGATTTTGGAGGATGCAGAAGTCAAAGACAAACTAGAGAAAGTTGGCCTAGGGTGGATGGCAGAATGTCTCCCCCGAACCATTGATACAGAGTTGTGTAGAGAAGCGGTGGTAAATTATGACTAGTAGATCCGGGTGAGGAGGCAACGACTCAATCAAAGAGCAACATTGTCCGTGTCCCTCACCAACAGAGTAAGCTGGCTGAAACATCAAAGGAAGTGTCAAGGTTGAATTAGTCCGGAATACCACCCTATGGGTGGAAGTGGAGCTGGGACATCAGAAGGGGTACAAGAGAACCCGAATAAGAAATCTTTAAAGATGATGGCATCTATCCAGAACACACAAAATCCCATGCCTTTGCAGTTGACATGGCGGTGGCTGCGATGGTGAGAGCCAAGGCCAAGTATCCAAATGCATGGCCTATTGAAGTGCAATTCAGAAGGGCTAATGAGAGAATGGGGCTAGGCCATGCTTCAATAGTTGGAAAAGAGCCTACGAGCCCAAGTACAACCAACAATAGGAAGGAGGCTGGAACTGGCCATAAAGTGTCTGGACAACATGGTCCGAAGTCAAAAACACAATCCGGATCCGAAAAATTTTCAGAGTGCTAGCAGGAAAAAGTGGGCTTCGCTCTGCTGATGTAGTATCCACCGTGATCGCCAAGTGTTGGCAGCTAATCAGCCCATTTGGCCACCCAAAATCCCTCCCTTTGTAACAAACTTATCATGTGTCAAGTCTTATTGTTTTTGTAACAACTTTGTAACGATTTCTTGGAAATGGGTGTACCCGAATGGATGTAAGGAGAAAAAGGTAATTGACGAAGATTAGTAGATGCTTGAGTAATGTATGCTTAAGAGTATAAGCTAATATTGAAAGAATGTCTTCCGGGTCAGTCTCTCTCTTGTCACTACTTTGTATTACATAATTATATCTACTCTATGTCACTCACATGTTTGTCTGTGTGTTAACTACCATCAAGAAGCATGAAGTACGTACTAGGAACTGACCTGCACATAGTCACAATTAACTCCCCTAAGCTTGGGTAGATTGGTATCTCAATGCTTGGCATGGGCTTGTCACATTGGGCATAGTTGAGTTAGGCGTTGTTCTTTAGGAGCCGACTAGGTGGTCCACTAAAGTGTGGGGTCTTGATCGGATAGCGATAGTTGTTGCACGGTGTTGATGTAATATGGTATGAAAGGTGGGGTTTGAAATGGGGTATGATAAAAAGATAGTGTATTGAAGCAAATAAAGAGCCATGTTTAGTTGATGAGGGTAAGTGTGTATCCAAGGGAGACCAGTTCATGGTTGACAAAGTGTCGAGGTTGGTATCCCATGGGAGAAGCATGTCTAGATTCCTGTGGGGCTGCATGCTTCTAATGGGGTATCAAGGAGAGGGTGTCTATTTTATGATCTTTAGCATGTGCCTGCATGATGAGGGATTTTTTATTTGGTGAAGGAGATCCTAGTATACTACTTCCTGAGCTGCTACTTTGCTCACTACATGTGATTATACTCCTCTTGGAAATTAGTGATAATGTTGGTGGCATTAATGGCATCATGTGTTACAACAAGGGGAGTGCCACACTCCTTTGTAAATTGGTTAGCCACCGCATGAACCACTTGGTCCTCTTTGGCTTTAGCTTTTAGGAGTTGGTCCCTTTGGGCTTCATGTGCCATAAACTTGGTGGTCTCTAGGCTTTGGTATTGAAGGAGGGCATCCATATCCTACATGAGTGTGGCTATCTCCTCCTAGGTGGTTTTGGTTGCCACAAACGCATTTTGAAGCTGATTCTCAAGCTGATGAATTTCATATGTAGCTTTCTTGAGCTCAGCTTCAAGCTTGGCATTCTTCTCATGGGTGGCTTTGACTACCACAAGCTCATTCTAAAGCTGATGGATTTCACATGTAGCTTTACTAATTTTGGCTTTGAGCTTGGCATTCTTCTCACGGCAGGAAACTTGAAGAAATTGTTAGGAATGGTTAAGCTTTTGGCCTTCTTCCCTAATGTATGCATCGTGGATCTTGAGCTCTTGCTATTATTGTTGTTATTGTTGGAGGATGTTCTTGGAAGTTTTGGCTACATGGCTACCCAACAGGAGTGTTGACATCATTTGAAGTACTGGGAGAAGCTGTAAAAATCATGTGTTGCTTTCTGATGGAATAAGATGGTTCATGAGAGAGACCAATATATGGCATCTTTAATTTCTTGTGCGGAGGTGGGTATGGGATGGTCCCAAGGGTGGAAGGCTAGTTAAAGTGGATGTGGTATAGGTTGGAAGTAGGAGGGCATTGAGAGCCCACTTGGTGACTCAACTTGGGCTTCACACGCCTCTGTTAGATGTGGATCAGGTGTGAAGAAGTCTTGAGGCTCAAACATATCATGAGCTTCTCCTTGAGTGGATACTAACAAATGAGGATGGTGGTGGTAGAAGGTTGACGTTGCAGTTAGAGCCCACCATGCCATGTGGGAGGTTGAAGGTTTATCCATAGCAGACCATGGGGAATAAACAAATGGGTTGTGAGATGGTTCCCATTTATGTTTCTTTGAAAGATGTTAGGGCTCGATGAAATGAGACATTATGCCATAAGGCGTGAATGGGTTGGGCGAGGCACAGGTGGTGGAAACTCTTTGCCAATGTACTCACAAAGGATCTTTGTGAGTATATGTATGCAATGTACCTTGCCAGGTTCTTGTAATAGATTTGGAGCTTAGTGGGGGTGAACACTTCAGCATAGTTTTTTGGTTGGCTAGAAAGCATCTTGGCTAGGATGGTGAGGACCACCATGTTGTGGTGGTTGAGGGCCTTTTAGTGAGTGAGGAAGGTGAGGACATAGATCGGTGGTCCTGGGCCTTTTGGTGAGTGAGCAAGGTGAGCACATAGACCGATGGCACCCATTTAGGGATAATTATGTCCTCAAATTTAGCCCCATCATCGAAAATGAGGCTGTCACATTGGTGATTAGGTGTCAAGTCCACCATGGCTCCCTAGTGGAACTTGGATGCGTGGGATGGGAGATGTAGGGCTCTTTGAATGAGATTCTTGGTAAGTGGGATCCAATGAAGTGTCCCATCCAACATCTCAACCTCCACTAGATTTTCCATATTATGGTAGGACTCAATGTAGTGTAGGGAAAGCAGAAGATCCAGGCCCCATGGTGGGAATATGGTGGGAATTAGTTACAAAAGTCCATGAGGCTGACCTTATCAAGGTAAGGGGATAATTTTTTTAGGTAATGGAATACGACATGACATTTTGCCAATGGGTAGGAAACCTTAAAGAGTTTTCCAAGGGGGTTTTTAACTTGGGCATGAAGGAGGCATCCTCAAACAATGTAGAGCGATTCAGGATTAAGGGAGAAACAATTGCCCCGATGAATGGTGATGGATATTTTGGTGAATGGATTGAGATAATCCCAGGGCCTCTTTTAAGGCTCCCTATGCAAGGGTGATGATGTAAATGTGGTTGTGTCTACTGCCATGGTATATGCGTGAAGGTTCCTTATGCAATGGATTAAATTCTTTGTTTTATGTAAGTGCATGATCATTACATGGGTAGTGCGTGTGATGTGGCATGGTGAGTTATGTGTGAAGGTTTCTTATGCAATGGATAAAATTCTTAGTTTGAAGTAATGAATGGTCATTACATGGGTAGATATTACCTAGATTTGGTCCTTTGGGTGCTATATATTAATGGTATCCCCCTTCCCATTCAATTACCATCCTTACCATGTCTTTGGCACATTCACATGGTGACAAAACATAAGGGGATTGTTGCTATTAAGCCTCTATCTCTAGGTTAGCTGTTTCAAGCCCCATTGGGGTTGGGTTATATCATTTTTAATGTCATTGATCCTATGCCTACTTATCTTTGAGCTTGCAATCAGGTGGCATCTAGACCTAGTATGTGCTTGGGATTACCGTGTGGGTTGCCTACCTCAAGTGGTGTTATAAGAGACATGCTTAGTCCTAGTCCTGCTCTCCCTAACCCAAACTTAGGATGGTTGAATGTGATTTTCACAATGTTTATGGCAATATTCAATGCAACCTATTGGTGAATTTAGGGTTTGGACGACCATGGTGTCTCTTGTTTCCAAGGGTTCCACTGGTCACTGGTTCTTCCTCCATCTAAACCTATATTTACTTGGTTCATTTCTTCCCAAAGCTCCTCACTTGAGGTAGAATCTTGCCTTCTTTAAAGGAGCACACTATTGAGTGTTGGTCATTTAATGAGACCAAAGGCTAGGTTGTTTTGTGGAAGTATGATTTAATGCACTACAAACTAAGTTATTGTATGTCCAATTAGCCCAAATCGATTTTACATTAATAAACAAAGAGTTTCTCTCTAGTGAGTCGGTCTCCATAGTAGTTACATCAGCAAGTTTAGGTAGGTTGATACTGACATTATTGGAAAATAGCACGCTAAGGAAATATTGTGATATGGGTCATTCAAGGTTGTCTGAAGAACTGAATCAAACACACACGTGCACTACTACACAAGAGTTATTGATTTTTTTAAAAAGTATTTTTTTAGGTTTTTGAAAAAAATAAGCCACACATGATTTTGATGTACTTGGCTCTCATGTAGGTTTACTGAGTTCATACCACATCTGAGTAGGCTTATGCAAGTCTAGGTAGGCTCATGTCACATCTTACTAGGTGCACCCAAGTCTAGTAGGCTCAAGTCATGTCAAATTGTGACTTTCTAGGAGCCTGGAAAGGCTCACGTCACATGTTCGATTATGACTTTCTAGGCTCTCTGATATGCAAATGGACGTGTTATGGGATACCATACCTTCAAGAAGGAACTCAATGCATTCACCTTTGGAAAGAGCAATAGAACACAGCTGTCATAGGGCACACCACTGCTTTGAGGTCATGTCCTAGCTCACTTAAGAAGCTCCAATCGTCCAGGCCCCACCTCCACACTGTCATCGTAGAGTTGCTCACACCACGACGCTGTCACCGTAGAGTTGCTCACACCACCACACAAGGCAACCACTCTCTCTCACTCCTCCACACAAGCATACAAGCATACAAGTATAGAGAAAGCACATGTGCTAGAGTACTCTCTCTCAATCGTCTAGGCTCCACCTCCACATTGTCACCGTAGAGTTGCTCACACCACCACACAAGGCAACCACTCTCTCTCACTCCTCCACACAAGCATACAAGCATACAAGTATAGAGAAAGTATGTCATGCCACATTTGACCATACTGTGCCCTCTCCAGCCAAGGGCAATAACTCTTCTAGTTATGGCTTTGGGGCTTGGAGAGGGTATGGTACATATGGCGAGAGTGTTAGTGGGAAAATCTAAAGGTTGAGCAAGAAGTTTAGAAAATATACAGTTGGCCTAAGATTTGTCAGTAGGAGGAGCACTTGGGTATGGATTAAGTAATTTACTTGTGACATTTGAATATACACGGTAAGTTGGATTAGTTGGTGAACTTGAAGCTTCTTCTTGACCCTCTCCGAAACTAAGGGGTGGGTGGTTGGGTTTGTTGAGCTTCATAAATTCTTGTAGCTCAGTGATATCCTCCCGAGATATGTTAGGATATTCAATATGTATTTATCAAAATTGTAAAGTATGGTGGTCAACATGGCTTCTAGATGTTTGTGGATATTCTAATATAGTTTAATAATGCCAAAAGGATGATATAGTTTAGACTCACAAAGATTTAAATGTTGGTGAGTATTATATACTTCTAACCACCCATGGCTTATGATCCACTGGTAACTGCGAGCGACAACCTTGTAATTGGCTGGTGTATCAGGAATATCATCTGGAACAAACAGATCTAATTTGTCGACACTGTTGTCTCCAAGATGTCACAAAGATTTAAATGTTGGTTTGTATTATATACTTCTAACCACCCATGGCTTATGATCCACTGGTAACTGCGAGCTACAACCTTGTAATTGGCTGGTGTATCAGGAATATCATCTGGAACAAATAGATCTAATTTGTCGACACTATTGTCCAGGATGCTAAGTTTTGTAACACTTGACACCAACTATGAAGGTTGAGCACAATGGGGTGCAATGGATAGAAGAAAATATCCTTAGGATCAGTCAATACTAGTCCCCCCCCAAAAAAATCCCCATGATTACAGTAGGGTAAGCATCATGCTTACCCTACTGTATTTTGTTTAATAAGTGTTATTTCTCCTAGGCTCAAATCATTAGACAGATTGATATCATATTGTAGTAAAGAGAGTGCTAGTGTAGACAAAAGGAGAGTCAAAGTTTGAGGAGGGGCCCGAGGAGTTAACGGCAAAATGAACCTATCTCCGAGGCTTGCTCAAGGAGTAGTCGCAACTCATCGGTTGGCTCTTGTCTTTGGCTGCGTTCTTGGATTACCAGCTGGCTGGCGCTCCAATTTTTGTATGTGAGAATCTTTGGTAGACAGAGCAGAATGGCTATCACCCATGGTCATTGTCCCCAAGAATAATGGGAAGCTCAGAGTCTGCATAGACTACAAAAAACTGAATGCCTCCATAATATCATATCCATTTTCTCTTCCATTCATAGATTCACTTTGGATAAGTAGTAGCAGGGACATAAGATATACTCATTTCAAGATGGATTCAGTGGGTTACAACTAAGTACACATGAGGAGAAAATGACCTTCGCCAACCAAATGGGGGACTTTTGACTCAAATGTGATGACCTTTGACTGAAGAATGCTCTAGCCATGTTCTAGAGAATGGTGCAAGAAATATTCGCCGCTCGATGAATATTTAACCACCTTCATGAGGGTTTTTGTAGATGAATTTAGTGTGTTTGGGAGAAAGAAAGACCACATAAAGCACTTGATACTGTGTCTAGAAAAATGCAGAGTAGCTACACTGAGTCTCAACCTAGCTAAGTGTGCATTTGCAGTCACAAAAGCGGATCCTTGTTCGGACACATAATGTCCGCAGAAGGATTAGCAATGGACCCAGCAAAAGTTGAGATCGTAGTAAAGCTGCAACCGCCAAAAATACCAAGGAGTTAGCCAGATTCCTGGGATTGATCAAGCGACACAATAGGTTCATGAGGTTCCTGGCAAAACATGGCAATTTCCCTATATAGTATAACTGTGAAGTGTGTAGAATATGTCTAGTCAGGAGCATGTGAGGAAGCATTCTGGAATCTAAAACGATGCTATTTTCACCACCAATTCTCTAGTAGCTAAATTTTGAACAAGTGTTCCATGTGTTCGTGGATGCTTTCGACTTTGCCATAGGAAGTGCTTTAATGAAGGTTGGTTTTGACCAGTATATTATGCAAGGAAAAGACTTTCAAAGCTAGAGAGGAGTTATTCCACCACGGAGAATCCACCACACGGAGAAGGAATCACTGGGAATGATCTATTGAATCAAAAAATTTAGGCATTATTTATTGGGTAATGTTTTCCAATTTCATGTGGACCACAAGATACTCTTGTATCTAGTAAACAAGCCAGAATTGGTAGGAATGTTAGCCAGATGGATGTTGTTGTTGTAGGAGTTTGAGTTCACCACCATTAAGAACACCCCAGGGAATAAACATGAAGTGGGGCAAATTTTTGTCCAGACTGGAGTTAGAAGAAACTCTAGATGGGGTGGAGGATGATTTCCCAGATGCACACCTCTTCATCATAGATGGAGAGAGACTAAGTTGGTATGATGAGATGTTGTGCAGTTCCTTTCTGACTTGTCTTTTCTGAAGTAGATCAGAGGAAAAAGCTAACTCTCCAAAGCAAGCTATGTTGGCAGAGGCATATTAAGGGAATCATAAGAATATGACACAAGATTGGGTTCAATCTCCCCCCCCTCATGTGTGAGGCTCTCTCCACATCTTGGGTATCTTAAACATATTCCAAAATTTAACCCTTGAGCCAATAATAGAGTGCACATACAAGATTGGACTTTCCTTTTACAAAATTGGCAAGGCACTTATCCTATTCACTCCTTTGTGTCTTCCACCATAGACTTTATCAACGTGCACATACAATGTAAATGTCCATGCCCATACTCAAAAAGGGGAAATAAAATATATACATTAAAATCATCATTCACTACCGTATAATAAGCATATGAAATAATAATTCAAGTTGACACAAAATAGGATCCTTCACGTGCAACACATGATAGCAAAAGTAAGTTATTGTTTTTCATTTGGATTTGAAGTTACCTCTGGGATATGTAAGAAACCACCTACATTAGCCTTTTATTCTATAGAGGATAAGTACAAGAAGATAACTAGATTTGGTTAATCTTAAAGTAATCTAGTTAAGGTGAAGTTTTTAGGACGTGGGAGCTACATATATGAGCAACC